>NC_090266.1:946429969-946732388 GCF_040414725.1 Anabrus simplex | reverse complement strand
TAAGCATTCCTTAGTTGGCATTGCAATACACCTCCATAGTCATCATCGAGTTATCAAAAGTGAGGACGTGTCATCTGTACTCCACGAAGTAGGGCGCTCCGTCGCAGTCATCAAGAGAGGGCGCCTTTCCAACGGTCCTCTATGGCTTCTCGGTATTTGGCAAAAGGAATAGACTTTGCGGGTGGCTAAATTGAACGAATGTAATGCTATTGTACTTGTTAGTTCATTCAATATTGCGTTCTATTAATATTACGAAAGCTTTATTTACATTCCTCGTATTATTTTACTGTTTGACACCCTTATAAGACAGACAGAATCATGAAATTCGGTACAATGGCCATACCTGAACGAAATTTCATGATTCTAGCTGCCATGTAAGTATGGGAAACGAAAGGAATATGTGGGAACTCTACTCAAATTTCAGCTCAGTCTAAGGTGTAGCTGTTGGAGATACGATGAAACATCAAAGAACCAAAATAGTATATCATTTCACCCTCGAGACGTCTGCCAAGTTTCAAGACTCTGGCTGTCTGCTAGGTTGGTAAAATAATTTCTCATCATGTGAAAAACGTACGAAATTTGCACTCTACCTATGGTAAAAGTAGCCAAGATACGAGGAAACGGCTGATGATCAAACACGTAGGCAACGAAAAGGCTATGTGGTGGTGCAACCCGTTTGTCAATAAGACGTACCGTTTCGCCATAACAAATTTCCAAATAAAGCTCTGCACTATTAAGCGTGCACATTCTCTCGCTACCCATAGAATATAAAGGCGTGTGGCTACAGACTGACATTAAAGCTTATCAACTTCCAGATGAGCTAGAAAGTCAAAATTTGGCAAACTGATAGTCATTACCCTATTAGGCTATTAGGCGAGTCACAAGAAAATGTCATAGGACCAGACATGTAGGCCACTAAAGGAGACCTCTGGTGGTGCAATCCGTTTTACGATACCATATACCTTTTCACCACGTTAAACTTACAAATGAAGTTTTGTTCCTAGGTCTAAAATCCAGGTCTATGGTATAATCAAAGAAGGTCCGATAAAATGTCATATAAACAATGGTCTTCTAATTTTGAGGTATGCAGCTTTGCATTAGATGTGAAAAATTATTTAAGAACCTGTGAAAAATGTAGAATGTCAACAGTGGAATGATATTAGCTAAAGCACACTTTTAATGAAGTGCAACTGGAGGCTTGCGAGGCGGAGCTACCAGGGAGCAAAAGCGAATAAATTAATATAAAGGCCAATACTATAAGTGACTCTGAAGAGAGAAATCGTTCAGACTCACCGTGTATAATTATGTACATCGATTTTGAAGTTTGTATTTGGCTGTAGAAATCACACAAAACGTGTTTTGTACAACCCCGTATATCATACAGACCAAATTTGGACGCTGTGCAGCCACCGTGAATGTATAGTAAGGAATTAAAGCACGTTGAAGATAGCATGATTGACCGTCACTCAACTCGTCAAGGTAGCGGCACGAATTTTGTTTATTTTTTTACCACATAAAACTGCGTGGTTTGGAAATACTGCTACTGATTTTGAAATAAAACTTCGTGGTATCTGCTGTGTATGATTGATGTGTCCGTTAGGTTATCAGCCCAGAGGCTGTCTGGATCCTTAAATAACAGCAACGAATATTATGCAGTTATAGGGAGCCTTAAAAATTGATGGTGGCGCTAAAATGAGGCCTACTAGGCAAGATGAGGTGTGAGGTAGTTTGCCATTGCTTTCCTCACTGAGTCAGTATGGCCGACCCTATAAGTAACGTGCATCGTAGCGCTGAGAAGCACAAGTCATAACTATTAATCAATAAATCAACAATAATCACTAGGCCATTTCCATTTCTAGTAAAATAATTTGAAAAATATACTACCCACTAAGCATTCCTTAGTTGGCATTGCAATACACCTCCATAGTCATCATCGAGTTATCAAAAGTGAGGAATGGCACTTGTCAACTAATACTGTTTTATATTTTGAGAAACTTCCCTCTACTTCCACTGATGTAATGTGAGCATACTTGGAAGACACTATGTCACTGACTGTTAAGCCCGCTACAGACATGTCTGTTCTGAAGTCTTCTCTTGAACAAATGCTTGTTAATTTAAACAATGTCTGATACCCTTTATTTTTATCCAACATAAATTTTATTTTCTGTCTATGTCCTCAATCTCACCTTTTTCATCTTTTTTTACAGCTTCAGCTTCCCTGACTAATTCTGTTGACTTGTCCAATACCATGCCACTTTCTTCTAGGCGGGCTAAGGTTTATGGCAAAAATGAAAGATTGATTTTATGCAAGCCAATCTACCTTTAATCTGAAGATCAGAAAACAGGTCGTGTGCACTCCCAATTGCCTTAGAATCTCTCCTATCAAAACTATTCACTACTTATCTCACTCCTTAAAACTTTTCGGAATGGTATATGCATGAATTCAACCAGGCACCCAGCGTGTTAAACCTGGTGTTGGTGGCAAAGCTACATCAGGGACCTTGTCTTCGAAATACTTAGTTCGGGACAGTGCTTTGACAAAGACGTTCTTTTCTGAGGAAACTGGTCTATCTCCTCTAAATGTTTTGATCTGACCCTTCCGCGATTCGATGAAAAGCATGGGCCGGATAAGCAACATACATAATCTTACTGCAAAATTATTTACCATGTAAGGCGCTGCATCTTTTTGGAAGAGGAACACATTCTTATGTTGTACTCCACTAATGTCATGTTAAACACGTGGATTTATCGAACACCTTGCATATCTGAGTGTGGTCAGTATACGAATGTTTACGCTGACCTACGTTTTATAGTTTAGAAGTAAATATACTAATAGATGACTTCAAAATTAACATTTAAACATATCCGATTAAAAGACCTATAATTCAAAAACTGAAATGCAAATATATATTAAAAAAGACTTTATTCTGGAAAATTCGGGGTAAATGAATTTTGATGACTTTTAAAAAACCGCTTATCTAACAGAATTTAGTTCAGAATACACATAATTGCCACTAGGTATCGTCTCTGAGCACTCAGATAAAAATGACCTTTCATAAAAATGCGAACCTTAGTCCTTACTCAGCATCAAACATACCTCAGGAGCTTCATGCCGTCACAGCCGTAAGTGAGGATTGGAACTTCGGTGGAAGATACATTTTGCTCCTCCCAGTACCTAGAGGCAGATGGCAAAATACCGTACCCATCAAGAAATGGAAACAGGTAGGACGATCAAATATGTATATAAATAAAATAAAGTTTTGTCTGTTCTTTGTTCAGAATATCTAAAAATTGGTATCTGTGTGTCAGTCACAGGCTATACAGATTAAGACGTAAATGCAATTCTTTAATTTCTGTCGTGGCTGTCTGCGTGTATGCAGTATACGCGCATCGCGAGAAAACAGCTAGATAAAATGTAAGTAATGAAAAATTGGAGTTTAATGTCAAGGAAAGCACTAAAATCGGGGCAGTGAAAACTTTTTTCAAGCTAAGTGAAATACAGTTTAGAGGAGGGTCTAGAAACGAATTTACAAATATATCCACTGAAACTCATCCTATCGATAACAGAGAAGCGATAAAAGTCCAAAACTGAAATTGTCAGGTAACAAAAGAAAACCTTATTTATTGATGATTTTACATTTTTGAGTATTTAACACAGTCATATGATATATTGCAATTTGAAATTATTACACTATATTAATAATAATATCATAACACAAACCGAAATTATCCATATCTGGAAAAGATATAAATGCAATGCAGTTTTCATCGGGATAGATAGAAGTACAAAAAATTACCACAGTGGTAGAAAATCAGATTCATTAAATCATTATTCGAGACATAAGTGAATATTACATAAACCGAATAATGAAGGAAGTTTATTTTAGTTTATCCTGAGTCTAGAGTCTTTACGTATCATTACTTCATGTACGAGAGTAAAAAGAACTTTCAACTGTGTTGAAAAATTAAGTCACCTGCAAATATATCCATAGAATTTATGATATTTGACATTCATGAACACCAACATCGATGGAAGATGCTTCTTCTAATCTGCAGCATGACCATGTCCACATCTGCAAGTTTCTGAATTGTTGTTCTTTTTCTGATAATGTGGAAAGTAGTTCAGTCCTCAATGTCCCTTAGATATTTCTTTGTTTGTAGCATCTTGGAACTGGAAGAAGTGACACTTTGGAGATCTCAAATACGGAATGTGAATTAAGAATCACTGAATAAACTGGGGTATTTTAGGGAGACTAGAAGAGTTTCTTTCATTTTTTCTTACACTATTGAATGTATCTAGATCAAACTTCATATTTAGAGTCTGCACATCCAAGCCAAGTTATTAGCTACAGCAGCGATTTCAAAGTTGTCTCTAATCTCCATGGCAACTAATTTAAATGCTTATTTTCTTGTTATCATTCTAGCCGCTAGTAGGTGGCACGGGAACTTTTATCGTACCCTTCGAAACTTCCTGTGGTACATATATCAAGTGCCATATAACGAACACTTTTCGAACCACAAGGAGAAGTAGGCCTTTACTGGGCTATTGGCCACGACGCATGTAACCATATCTATGAAAAAATTGACAAAATTATTTTTCTGTCACTTATATAATTTCCCACGGATAGTCCACGATCATTAAACAACAACAGTTGTGGAAAATCACATTTTGGGACTTCTATGCTTCGTTGGTTTTTAATACCTAAGAAATTATTATGGACATATTCACAATTAATACTTTCTTCACAAACCTACAAATAACTACGGAAATCTTATAAATAAAATTCTACGGGGTCAGTTGTCTGTAATGTCATTTATTTCGCCAAATTTTGATATAATTGTCTATTTCAGGTCAGTTCAAGATCGTATCAGCAGTTCTTAGCATTCGTGTCTGTTTTTTTTTTTCAAAGTATCACGGGTAAAAGGCTGAAAATAGATCCCGACCAAACTTCACATTTAGAGTCTACTCATCCAGGAGCAGGTTTCGATGTGCATATCATTTGAAAATCACCGAACAAAGTGGGGGTTTATACGAAGACCTGAAGAGTTTTCTTCATTTTCTCTTACACTATTGAATATATCTAAATCAAACGTCATATTTTAAAGTCTACTCATCCAAGCACAAGTTTTGATATGCTTATCATTTAAAAACCACTGAATAAACTGTGGGTTTTTACGAAGACCAGAGGATTCCTTTTTAGTTTTCTCTAACACTATTGAATACATCTCGACCAAACTTCATATTTAGAGCCTATTTATTCAGGAGCGTGTTCAGATATGCATATCATTTAAACATCTCTGAACAGAATGAGGGTTTATACGAAGATCACAAGTTTTTTCAATTTTCTCTTACACTACTGATTATATCTCGACCAAAATTCATATTTAGAATCTGCTTATCCAGGAGCATGTTTCAATATGCATATCATTTAAAAACCTATAAACAGACTGAAGACCAGAAGAGGTATTTTTAATTTTGCTTTACACTATTGGTTATATCT
Source organism: Anabrus simplex (assembly GCF_040414725.1). Classification (NCBI taxonomy): domain Eukaryota; kingdom Metazoa; phylum Arthropoda; class Insecta; order Orthoptera; family Tettigoniidae; genus Anabrus; species Anabrus simplex. The sequence continues at coordinate 946,726,887 of NC_090266.1, read as the reverse complement.
CGGTCAATCTTCATATCTAGAGTCTGCTCATCCAGGATCAGGATTCGACATGCATATCATTTACAAATCACTAAATAGACTTCGAGTTTATAGAAAGACGAGAAGAGTTTGTCCAATTTTCCCTTACACTACTGATTATATTGAACCACCCTGTTCATGGTCCAAGAAAGGCAATAAGTTATGCATCGGTAATGATTATATGAGCCAACAGAAAAAGGGCGCCAACTGTAGTCAGAGCGCGCATGGAAGTATCCGAGCGTCAGTTTTGGGCATGGCGCTGAGAGGTGAAGCTACCCACATGATGTCTGGGGATTTACTTATGCCAATCCACTGGCAAGAAAAGTGGGAGAATGCATGGTTGACGAGACAAGAAACTTGAGATGTGTCTTGCCCAAAGACTGAATCTACAGAATGTAAAACGATAGGAAAATCATGAATAATTGCTTGAGTATTGTGATATGCTTTGTTATGTTAATTATCATCCCCTTCAATTATAATGTGTTCGCGGTAAAAACCGTGAGAACCAAACCTACTCTTCACAAGGGATTCAAGTGGACTTCCAGTGTGTTTGCCGGGGAACTACACGGCTTGGCGTGGCTTGTCCACCTAGTAAATACTGAGCTCTGAGAGCAGAAAGCACATTCTACTCTCAACTCTGATCTTGGAAGTGCGTAATGTGTGCCGGTCGCGCTGAAGCTTACATTGTGTAGTAAAGTGAAATTATTTGAACAGTGTTTGATAGTTGGGAATTATTCAATTGTTTGGACGGTTAGAACACCTGTCACCTACTTCTAGGCTGAATTGTATGGCGAACAGTAATTAGAAAATCATGTTTCGAGATAAATACATTCTCTGTCTACCTAGAATCGCCTAATGTGTAGGCTTAATTACGGTGAAGCGAGATTGCTAACTTTTGCTCTAAAGAACTGTGCTAACTCATACTGTATCATACAAAGTATAGGTCTCATTAATTGGGCTATTCAACGTGGACAGGAAATAAACCGCTGATGGTTAGGGTGATAAATTAAATGAAGCTGGAAATGCGTTTTATGAATAGCAACAGCAATAATAAACATAGCTGTAGGAGGAACGAACTAGCATCAAACTTTCCTTTATAGCTTACTAGGATAAAGGTGCGTGTGCGGTTGAGCACTAGATTTCGCCAGAGAACTTCCCGTAAGGGGAATGAGAGGAGCAACGCTGCTATGCTACAGTAAGGGGAGATAAACATAGACGAATATGAACGTTAATTCTGTGTCTCCTGACAGTCAATGTTAGCTCCGCCCAAGAGGAACCATCCAAGAGCGCTGATGTCAGACTGCACATCCAAGTCGTACGAGAGATCGTAAAGAAGACAACCGGTGCCACCGGCTCGAGAACATCAACGGATCAAGGAGACGCCAGCTGCAGAAGATCAACGAATCAAGCCCGCAGCAAAGGATCAACACGGTCATGCAGAAGCCAGCATCAGAGGATCATCAGGTCATCACAGTCAAGAAGAAGCAAGACCATGGTGCTACCGCATGCGCTGAACCGAGGACTGCGTGCCTGTGATGACTGTAGAACGATGGAGGGCTAGGTGCATATGGTCCGAGATGGAAGATCTCTGAAGGTCATATAGACAGATAAGTTTGGACAGTCTCTATTTATTGTGTGGGTTAGGGACAGTATAGCTTCACATACGTTTGTAAATAATTAGTATAAGCCCTTCAGGCAAGTATAATTTACTTTCTCTCACTCAGGACTTGCATGCCTAGGTAATGCACAGATTTATATCAGGGATTATTAGTATTGTTTTATGATGAGAGATTTACGTTAGATGTAGTTTTGTTGTGTATATGCGTTTGTGGATCATCTTAGTTGTTATATCTCTCAGTAATGGATCATTAAAAGGTGGGGGCCCAACACGGTCCTGTAACATCGTTAGATAGACCTCGCGGATTAAATGGGCAACCTAGATATAAAATTTTCATGTGCATGAATTTCAGGTCCAGTTATAATAAGATCATATGTCCTCAACGTTGTAGTCAGGAGGGTAATCACTAGAGTTCCTTCGAGTTTCTCTTAGACATGAGCATGGCACGAACTGCGGACCACAGAGTCCAGAGATATGGTATACAGGCGAGATGTAGTGATATTTGACTTACCTGTAGGTGGCTCGGCTGATAAGCCCTTTGTTAGCGTGTGTACGCAAGAGATAAACGAGATAATGTGTACGCTGTGATGCTGGATTGGCCTGTAGATGGCCCGGCTAATAAGCTCTTTGTTTGCGTAAGTATGCAAGAGATAAGAGTGATAATGTATACTTCGTGACAAGTAATGGCTCATAGATGGCCAGGCAGAGAAGCCCCATAATTTGCGTATGTACGCAATGTAAGAAAGTTATTACGATTTGTGACGGGCCAAGTAGAAGACGAGCTTGTGAAGGGTCTGTATTTAATGGCGGTCTGCTCAGCTGTTGTAATGGCTGACGTGATGACACACGGCCATGTGTAGGAATTCGAGTGGAGCGGAGAGCTGTTGATGACGTAATGCTTGTTTTGGTTTGGCGAGAGAGGGTGGCGAGCCTCTCATCCCACTACAACGTCGGGCATTACCCCAAGCCAGGGCCTGGTCGAGATAAGATGGTCTCCCTTATTTCCTTATGCTGCAAGATTTCCACATTTTATTTTGTACATCCCTTACAGGTTAATTGAAGCTGTATGCATTTAGTGCGGGTTGTTATTGTATTGTTTCTTTTTTTCTGAGTTGATGTTACGTTTAGAGGTGTTGCACGGATACGAGACGAGGTCTCGTGTTCGCATCTCAGCCGTGCGTGTTCGTTAACTTCTGCATGTGTATTTTATAAGACTTTTGGGGGAATTCCAGTCCTGTAGTGCAGTGTAAATTGTGTAAGTAGTGCGAAGTAATTCTCTCCCTAATCTCATGTATATTTCTGTTTAAGTGCTTACGCGTAATAAATTAGAGTCTAGTCTGTCAAAGTTTATAACCATCTCCAGCACTTATGAAACTTCTCCGGCGGACGCAGAACGAAGACAGATGTTTGCCACTTCATGGCTGTACAAATTGTACTGTATAAATTATATAAAAATTAATGTTAGTTCCGGGGGTTTATAATCAAGCCTTATGTTTGTAATAAATTGTTATTTCGATACGAGTTCCTTCTTAAATTCACACGAGTGTAGGTAATAGTCCTAAGTAATACTCCTGTCCCATTCAACTTCACTTTATAAGTCACAAGAACAAGCCATTGATCGCTCCGGCTGTGCAGCCCGGTGCAGAAGAGGACAGGAATTTTTGGTAAGATATGTACCACTGTATTAACGACTCACATAGGTAGGTATTTCTACGATAATACAGTACTTGCAATATATTCTCAGTATTTTCTTGACGGGTATTGGAGTCTGTAGGGCACAATATGTAAAATCTGTAGACTATTTGTGAAGGACCCCTTCATTTTAAATAATTGTTGTACATAATTTCTCTTACTTTTCAAATGACGGAGAAAATTATTAATTTCTACGAGCTTCAATCTCTGCAGCCTATGACGAACACCCTCGCAGACGTACAGTTATTTGAAAGAACCATAACAGGAGAAAATCAGAGGATGCAAAATATCTCGCTCGGTTGAAATTTAACCCCATCTAATGTAACTGTACACAGATGAAACATGAGGTAGAACATTTTCCTGTTGGTGACTATCTGCCTCTCTGTCTGTTTGTCTATCTGTCTGTCAGTCCATCCGTCTGTCTGTTTATCTCTGTGTTTGTATATTCCTAAAAGTGGAAAAGTGCTGGATTCAACCATACTACGTATTTGGAATTTACACACTCAGGATTGTGTTATCAGGTGCATATGATATCATGTTAATCACTTGGAGTTGGTATTTATAGGAAGACTAGCAGTTACCCGCGGCTTCGCTTGCGCGTATTTCGTAAAATAATAAAAGTAATCGGTCCTCGGTACTGTACTAAGACGTTATCTGAACATCTCTAAATTATAAACATTCAGCGACAAATTGAGTTTCATTTACCCCGGAAACTCTTTGTAAACCATGTTTGTGTTATTGCCTTTTGGGGCTAAGATGACCGTTCAACATAGAACTGTACACATGAGAAACAGTCTCCTCTCTAATCGAAATTTTTTATTTTTAAAGGAGATTACAAATATCTATCTCCACGTCGTATCATTTTTAGTTTTTGAGATAGGCTATAAGAATCCCCATAAAAAGAATTCAACACTTTTATCTGTCATTCCAATTTTCCAAAAAGAAAAACACGTTCCTTTACTTTTACAGGAGATTCCAAATACTAATTTTCGCGTCTGTAACTTCATCAATTTGTGAGATATAAGCATCCTCATTAAAAATTATTCACTTGTTTTTATCCCCGTTAAGTGCCTTTTCCGGAAACGAAAAGTACGCGTTCCTGCATTTTAATGGACTTTCCAAATACCAACGTTTCATGTCTGTAATCTTTTAAGTATTTGACATATACTGTAGATATACCGGTACTTATTTTCAAAATTCACCCACGTTTTCAATTCTTTTCAACCCCTTAAGTGGATTTTCTGAAAACAAAAAGTACGTGTTTCTATATTTTTTAAAGGAGATTCAAAATACAGTACCAACTTTCACGTCTCTATCCTCTTAAACAGAATTCATCTCCGTCTTTACTTATTTTCACCCCTCAAACCCTCCCCCCCACAAGACGATTTTCCGAAAACAAAAAATAAGTGTTTATTTTTAAAGGAGAGTCCAAATACCAAGTTTCACACCTGTAACATCTTTAACTTTTAGAAATATAAGTATCCTCATACAAATAATTCAACGAATATTTCAATTCTATACCCCGTAAGTGGTTTTCCGAAAACAAAATAAGACATATTTCTTTATTTTAAAAGGGGATTCCAAATACCAATTGTCACGTCTCTAACATCACATTTTTTAAGATATAAGTATCCTCACAAAAAGAATTCAACTCCTTTTTCATCCCACCCCCGTTAAGTTGATTCCCCCCAAAAAGCTTGTTCCTTTATTTTTAATGTAGATTCCAAACACCAATTTTCACGTCTGAAACCATCAGTTTATGAAATGTAGGTATCCACATGAAAACAATTCAGTTTTTCGCTTCCTTTCACCCTCCCTCCTTAAATGAATTTTCCGAAAACAAAAAATGGGTGTTTATTTATAAAGAAGTTCTAAATACCAGTTATCTCGGCTATAACATCTTCAGTTTTCGAGACATGTGTCCTCATAAAAGGAATTCAATTCCTTTTCACGTCCTGCCCCCAAGTTTATTTCCCCCTAAAATGCGTGTTTCTTTATTTTAAAGCAGATTCCAAAGACCAATTTTCACGTGTGTGTGTCAACTTTAGTTTTCATAAGATATAAGTATCCTCATGCAAATAATTCAATAAATTTTTCAATTCATTCACACCCCCTCCTTGATTGGATTTTCCGAAATCAAAGGAATTGTGTTACTTTACTTTTAAAGGGGTTTCCAAACACCAATTTTCATGTCTGCAACATAAGTAGTTCTTGAGATATAAGTAGACGCATACAAATAATTTAACTAATTATTCAATTTTTTCATCACCGCCTAAGTGGATTTTCTGAAAACCAAAAAAAATGCAATTCTTTATGACATTCCAATCACCAAATTTTTACGCCTGTAACATCTTCGATTTTTGAGATATCAGTATCCTAATACAAAGAATTCAACATACATTTCAGTCCTTTCTACCCGCCCATTCCCCTCCCCCAAGTGGTTTTGCCGAAAACAAAAAAGGTTTCTTATATTTGAAAGGGATTAAAAATACAAATTTTACCTTCTGTAACATGTTACGTTTTTGTGATATACTGTAGATATGCTCATTCTAAAAATTCACCCCCTTTCTTTTGTTCCCCTTAAGTGGATTTTTCGAAAAATCTATGTCTCTTTACTTTTACAAGGGAGTCCAAGTACCAGTTTTCAAGTCTGTAACATGTTAAGTGTCTGAGATATATTGTAGGCCTACATATATTTTTTTAAAAATTTCCACCCGTTTGTCACTCCCGTTCACCCCTCCTTCATTGGATTTTTCTAAAACAAAAAAAATTAGTGTTTCTTTATTTTTAAAGGAGATTCCAAATACCAATTTTCATGTCTGCAACATCTTCAGTTTTTGAGATAGAAGTATCCTCATAAAAGGTATTCAACAACATTTCCCACTTCCCCCCCCCCCCCCCTCTTAATGGGATTTTGCGAAAACAAAATAAATATGTGTTTCCTTATTTTCAAAGGAGATTCCAAAGTTTTGAGATACAGATACACTAATTTTAAAATTTTTCAAAAAGTTCGTCGCATTTTTCACTCCTGTTTAACCCCGATTAATTGGATTTTGCCAAAAACAAAAAATACGTGTTTCTTTAATTTTAAACGAGATTCTTAATACCAATTGTTACATCTGTAAACATTTAAAGTTTTGAGATATTGATACACTCATTTTAAAAATTCACCCCCTTTTCACCCCCTTAGCGAAGTAACTTCCAAGAATCCTCCCTTAGCGAGCACCTACGTTGTAATATAAATGTATCCTAAAAATTTAATTCCTTTGTGTCCAGTAATTTTGGCTCGGCGATGATGAATCAGTCAGTCAGTCAGTCACGACAAGTTATTTAGATTATTCTCAAATATTTTCGTTAACATTAGGTTAACTGTATACAACAAACGTTTAAGAATACGCTATTTCCGTTCCTTTATGCCACGTACGTATTTATCGTACGACGGGTAATAACACAAAAGACTACGAAAAAGTGGATTTTTAGTCCAAGTCCCGTGGGACATGTCGTGCTTATCACTTCAAGGTGGGTAATGGGAAAACTAAAGAGCCGTTTTACTCTTTTCTATGGGGCAGATATTAAGGGAGATATCATCAACCTCAAAGCGCCACGCCAATTGTCAGAAATACAAAATGCAACCTGATAACCACGGATAATTTCGCACAACTTAGAACCAGGATCTGTACCGTACAATAAATTTGGAAATCGTCCTCAGTCCCTCTCGACTTTGTTCAGCTTCGTAATACTCCACGTTACTGCCACGCGCTTTCGCAGGAAAGTATCGTTTTAACATGCCGCGTTAAACGTGTGAATAGAGCCATGTTACTTCGCATAAATTCCTGTAGGAAACATGCAAACACCCACATTCCCGTGCGAAGAATGGGTACAAGTGCTAGTATTAGATATATCTGCAACAATTATAGAATATAAAATGACCATACTTTACATCTTATACATTTTGCAATAAATTGATATAATAATGCAGACAAGTCCATCAACAGCAAGCGTTAAAAAGAGAAAACATTGTTGAGTCGTCATGGTGACGCTAACTTGCGATGGTAGTTTCTTTAGTTGAAGGGATTGTGGTTATACGCTGGAAAATTCATGTTAGCCCCTGTTGCTACACGTCCGTAGGTATAACCTTCAATTTCCCTACACGTGTCTTCGGGGTGGTGCTAAGAAAGCAGCAGAGAAAAGATGAGACCGAACTGTCGAGAAAGATCTCTGGGGTCAAAGAATTAGTTACGAGAGTGCGAGCCTTTTCAGAACTTTCAAGTTCGTAGAATTGGACCATCCCTGCGCATTTGTCAGCTGAATATCGAAGGGATAAGTCGAGCAAAATGTGAACATCTTTCCAGGCTTTCATAGAAATATGCAGTTGATGTCATCGTACTCCAAGGAACAAACATAGTAGACAAACTACAATTACAGAGTGCAGGAGAAATACCAAGCTTTAAATTGATAACCTCTAATTACCATCAAAACTATGGTCTTCCAACCTACGTGAAGAATCACATAACAAATAATCAACTGCTGTCAGTAAATTCTGAAAATTACATCTTTACTACTACAATAGTTAATGTATACAAGCCTCCTGATACTAGTTGGCCTAACCCACCTTTACCACCCCAGCAATATCCACCTATATTCCTCGCTGATTTCAACAGTCATCATCATATTTGGGGGATAACAAGAATGATCTTAACGGTGAAGCTCTTGAGGACTGGTTGGAAACCAAAAGCATGAAATTAATATATGATGCTAAATACCTGCCTACTTTTTTGTCAGATTGCTGGTCTTGAGGCTATACTCCAAACTTTTGTTTCACAACTCAACTTCATAATTCACTCAGTGAACTGCGACGCACAGTGCTCAATGATTTCCCACATTGTCAGCACAAAACTGTTAACTTGGAGGTTGGATGTTTATTCCTGTTATTCGATCACAACCTAAGCCGAGATGGAACTTCAAAAAATTCTACTGGACCAAATTTGCAAATCAAACAGTCTCCATTATCAGATGGACTAAACCAACGTATAACATGTACAGTACATTTGTTGGGATTATTGAAGATGTAGCCAAATGTTGTATCCCTAGAGGATACCGTAAAGAGTACATCCCTGCCTGGAGTACCGAGAGTGAAGAGCAACTAAGGTAATATGAAGAACATCCTACTTCTGACAATGCAACAGGTCTCCTCCAATTCCTGGATGAGAGTCGAAGAAAGATCTGGCATGAAACAGTAAAGTCCCTAGATTTCATCCACTCTAGCGTCCGGCTCAAGAACTAAATTGTTAGCATGCTGGCCTCGATCACATCCTAAGCCGAGATGGAACTTCAAAAATTCAACTGGACCAAATTTGCAAATCAAACAGTCTCCATTATCAGATGGACTAACCCAACGTATAACAACTACAGCAAATATTATGGGATTATTAAAGATGTAGCCAAATGTTGCATCCCTAGAGAATACCGTAAAGAGTACATTCCTGCCTGGAGTACCGAGAGTGAAGAGCAACTAAGGTGATATGAAGAACATCCTACTTCTGACAATGCAACAGGTCTCCTCCAATTCCTGGATGAGAGTCGAAGAAAGATCTGGCATGAAACAGTAGAATCCCTAGATTTCACCCACTCTAGCGTCCGGCTCAAGAACTAAATGATTAGCATGCTGGCCTTTGGTCACAAGGGTCCCGGGTTCGATTCCCGACTGGATCGGGAATTTTAACCGTGATTGGTTGATTCCCCTGACACGAGGCCTGGGTGTGTGTGCCGTCTTCATCATCATCTCATCTTCATCACGACGCGGAGGTCACCTACGGATGTCAAATCAAAAGACATGCACGATGTCTCTCCGGAGGCCACACGCCATTATTATACCCACGCTAGCAGGAATGCCTGGTCTCTCATAAGGGAATTAAATTCGTCAAACCCTGCTGCTAAAAGACTAAAAACTGCCATCAACTTGAATGATTTTGGTTAACATCTAGTATCCGTTTCCGCGAATATAAAAGACAACCAAACCGAAAAGGATGTTAAATTACAGCTGAACGCCAAGAAGAGTGTAGCCCCCCAGTCTTCAAAATTTTCCAGTCCATTCCTTGAAAAGGAAACTAAAGAGGCAATCAAAATGATGAAACTTGGAAAAGCAGTTGGATTTTATGGAATCTATCCTGAATTTCTGGCTGACTGTGGACAAACTGCAGTGAAATGGTTAATCATCCTTTTTCAAATATCCTGCAAACTGGTAACATCCCACCTCTGATGAAGAAAATAAAAAAATAGCCGTACTGAAGCCAAATTAGGGTCTCTCAAAAGTGGAAAACTATCATCACATAGTATTTCTCAGTGTCATATACAAAGTTCTCGACAGATTGATCTGCAGCAGAATTTTTAAAACAATAAACAACTACATTCCTATATAGCAACCAGGATTCAGATCTGGAAGAAGCTGTAACGATCAGGTATTTTCTCTCACTACTCACATCGAAAATGGATCTGAGAAGAAATTAGTAAGCGTGGCTGCCTTTTTGGACCTGTCATCTGCCTATGATACTGTTTGGCGTGAGGGACTCCTTTTGAAATTTGTGAATGCTATCCCATGCCGCAAACTTACGACCTAATTAAACAATATGCTAAGCAATTTAAGATCTACTCCGATAATGAGAGAAGTAGAGTGTTTAAACTAAATGATAGTTTACCTCAAATATCTGTCCTGGCTCCCCTCCTTTTCAATCTATACTGTACATACGCGACTTACCAAAAACGACTTCAAGGAAATTCATTTATGCTGATAATGTCTGTTTCATGATTCAGTGCTCCGACTTTCCTTACGCTGAAGTTATTTTATCCACAGATCTCGAAGCTATGGATGTATATTTTAAGAAATGGTGCCTCGACCTAAATCCCCAGAAAACAATAATATCTGCATTCCACCTACACAATAGACTGTCAAATTACAAACCAGATGTTAAGCTCAGAAACAAAGTACTCCGTATTGTAGTACACCAAAATAGTTGGGAATAACGCTAGATAGAAGTCTGACCTTCAAGCAACGTTTCTCGAATGTGTCTGCTAAAATCAAAACTAGAAGTAATATTCCACAAAACCTTGCTGGTATATCATAGGGAGCTGATACTCACATCCTACGATCCACAGTCTTAGCCCTGTTATATTATGTTGCTGAACACTGCTGTCCGAACTCGATCAATAGTGCTCACACTAAGAAAATAGATATACAATTCAACCAAGGTATGGGAATAATCACGGGATGTATTCGGAGTACGATCACACTATGGCTACCTGTTCTCAGCAATATTCCGGCTCCATCCCTAAGAAGATCAGAAGCACTTCTAAAGGTATGGAAGAACATTCAACAGAATCCAGAACTACTCATTCGCCAAGATATTACACAAATAGAACATCAACGCTTGAAATCAAGGAAACCACCGAGGTGCATAGTAGTTAACCTTGAAAGATCCCCCTTCAAAGTCACCAGTTCAGAGAAAATCCAGTGGAAGCAGTCTTCAGTAATCAATACACATCTAGTTGAAGACTCTTCTAAGCTAATACAATGATTCGACATTCCCAGACGTCAGTGGAAGATCATCAACCGTATGCGAACCGGACAAGCCTGATGTGGATATCTGTTACACAAATGGAAGTGGGCTGCCTCTGCGAATTGTGTCTGTGGTGCCTTCTTGCAGACTGTCCACCACATTGTCACTGTCTGCCCCCTTCGTGCTTTCAGAGGAACGATAACGGACACCCATCATAGATCAATTGAAGCAATAGAATCGGTCATAGAACTAGACCTAGAATTGTAAGATTGTACTACCTTGTGACTACGCACATTTGTCCACAAACTTTGTATATATCTAAATAACTTTGATTCATCATACGATAAATAAATAAATTAAGAAGTTAACGAAAGTGACTATCGTAAAAAGAAGAATAAACGTGCATCAACAATAGCTCGAAGAATGTGGGGAATAAGAATCATAAGGGAGTGGGGAAGAAAAAAGTGCGATGGCCTGCAAAGTTCTAAGAACACAAAATATATGAAAGAAATTCGTTACACTGATTGTTGTCAGTTCAGGTATGCTCTGTCTCCTCTGCTGCCACTCATCTCCACCAGGTGGCATTACTGCTGCCGTTACAACAATTAACCAGTTGACGATGGATGCACAACAGCTGGTGTTATTATACGTCCACAAATGTCTGCCTATTAAAAGGAATATTACGCTCATCAACATTTAGGATTCTCTATGTCTCCATTTCAGATAGATGGATAGATAGATAGGTAGGTAGATAGCATTCTGTAGAGCATCATGATGATAAAACTGTACTGATATATATGTTTTAAACAGCACACAAAATTTCCAGTGTCCAGCTCCTTGGCTGAATGTTCAGTGTAGTTGTCTTCGGTTCAGAGGGCCGCGGATTCGATTCCCGGTCGAGACGTGGATATTAAATGCCTCTAAATCGCAGGCTGGGTGTCTTAATACGCATTTCCATACGTGCATTACAACACATCACACCACCAACCACCACCGAGACACGCAATAGTGAATACATCTCTCCACATAAGGTTGAAGATAGAAAAGGCATCCGGCCGTAAAACCATATGTGTGTGAGTTGTGTATTCGGACAAACATAAGCACCCCATCCCCGAGCCAAAGGAATTAACAACACGTGGTAAAATATCCGACCCTGCCAGACTCTGAACTGAAGACCGCGACGTTGACTATTCAGCCAATTAGCCAGACTCGGATTTATCACATTAAAATTCTTTTCTTGTTATCATTCTAGCCGCTACTAGGTGGCACGGGCACTTTTATCGTTCCCTTGGAAACTTCCTGTGGTACATATATCAAGTGCCATCTAACGAACACTTTTCGAACCACAAGAATAGTTGGCCGTGTGGTTAGAGGCGCAGGGCTGTGAGCTTGCATCCGGGAGATAGTGGGTTCGAATCCCACTGTCGGCAGCCCTGAAGATGGTTTTCCGTGGTTTCCCATTTTCACACCAGGCAAATGCTGGGGCTGTACCTTAATTAAGGCCACGGCCGCTTCCTTCCAACTCCTTATCCTTTTCTATCCCATCGTCGCCATAAGACCTTTCTGTGTCGGTGCAACGTAAGGCAACTAACAAAAAAGAAGAAACTTAAATCTTAGGAACAGGCGATGAACAACTAACCTACTGCTCGTAATGAACGTGAACCGGAGCTTATATATGGTAGGTTTCTTTTCTATCCTTGGTGGCCTGCGGAGACGCATCTAAGCTAGTTTCCACCCGGGACAAGAACTCGTCGAGATGCCAGAATTTTTTCCCCTAGGAGTTATTTTACGTGTCATTAAATCCATTAGCACGAAGCTGGCGTATTGAAGCATCTTCAAATACTACGGGCCCCCCCTCCAGCTGAACTCGCCAACATGGCTCTACCGCCTGAGCCACTCTAGCCGAAGCCAAGACTAATAACTAAGTTGTTTACATAGTGGCTCTCTTGGTGTCAGGTGTTTTGAAATCTGAAGGACGTTTTCTATCGGCCGTAGAAAGTGAGCTGAGCACCGCAGGAAGACTATTACCTACTAATCTGTAGGCCAGTGCCCGTACGACGGCTATTGACGCCCTCGCGAAGCTGCTGAGTCGTAGTAAAATGAGAGAAAAGTGATGTATATCAGAGTTAATAAATAAAAGTCAAGTGCGTCATCAGGACACGAGAAAGCGATTTGCATCCATAATGCGAAGTTTGTATTGTAACCTTACCTCAAGATGGTTCGCCTTCGGTCGTGACCCACTGCTTTGTTCTGCGCTCGTGACCACGGGTGAAGATGTTCACACCAATGAAGTATTTCCCCGTTTTTTTTATTGCATTGCTGTCTTGAAAGAGTTATGAACCGTATGATTTCTGCCACACCGCCACATGTGTATCGGTCCATGTTCCCCTCGTTGTGTAAATTCAGTAGGATTTTGCGAGGTATCATGTCGTCAGACAAGAGCTCACAGTAGCAGCGACAAAGCACTGGTTCCTAGAAGTAGATAACACTGGGCGTGATCGTTGCTTGCATTGACAAAACGCGTATTGCTGTTCGGTGTGGCAGCAGAAAGGAACTGCAGGAAGGCTTCTAAACCTTTCAAAACAGTGGGCATCATCTCCATGCGATACAAAATATGAGAACACCATGAAATAGAATGACTTCAATAAATAAATAAATAAATAAATAAATAAATAAATAAATAAATAAATAAATAAATAGATCAATAAATAAATAAATAAAGCAAACCAAACTTATCTCCGCACAGGCCATGAAGGCCCCTGGAAGGGTGGAAAGTAAAGGCTTCCACCATCCGTAACCTCGGCACTTGGTGGAGTAGAGTGGTCAGCTCTACGCTTGGCCACTTTTGCCCCCAGGAACCTGGTACTCATTTTTGGTGCAGGCTGTGTGAGTCTCAGGGCCATGTGCACCTCCGGAAGTGGAAACCTCGTTTCTTAAATTTTACGACTTCCTGATGGGGAATCGAGCCCACGTCCTTCTGGGTGGACCGAGCATGCCTTTACCGCCTCGGCCAGGCGGCCACTTAAATATAAATAAATAATAAAGTTTTAAAATATTTACCAGGTTAATGCAATTACTGTGCTTAAATGTTACTTAGAATTTCATTAATGTCTAAGGAGGAGTCGCAGTCCAGCAGATGTGAAACAGTCAGTCGTGATCGTGCTTTGATCTCTAGGCATTGCATACAGTAAGTGAGAAAACTTTCTTGCACAGTAAGGTCGTCGCGAAGATAGGCAAAAATTTGAGATGAATATTCAGAAATATTTGGAACCATTTGATATTTCCTGCTCCCCAAAGGGCTATGAATTTCTCCCTTTTAAGTGAATGTTTCAGCGTCAAGGAGGACTCAATATCTATCAATTTAAGTTCCGCAGTTTCATTAGGCCAAATGTATTTTTTTTATTTTTTCAAAATATAGAGCGGTAGGTAAGATTAGACAATTCGTACCACAACCAACTCAACAACCTTAATGTCACTAAATGCTAAAACCTTATAATAATGGATTGATAGTAACACTATTATTCCGTTCATACAATAAAGTTTGAATTTAAGAAGCGGTCGTTGCAAGCGCCTGTGTTCAAGATCACAGTGTTACCTGCTTGATGACAGTACCGAGCATCAGTTTTAGAACGCTTGAACCATAGGAAACACCGACTCAGTGTAACGTGCATTTCGCTCAGGGGCACTGCAATTTACACCTAAATTGTTGACTTCCTGATTCTACAGCACCTGTTGCTGTTTTACTTTGTTACCAGGAATATAACTGACACCAACTTCTAACAATGATTAACCACACCAAGCCCTTCTCTTAAACAGAGATTTTATGAATTCTTTATCGTTACGTTCATTTGAATCCTAGGAGAGTTATGAAAAATTCCAATGAGGAGATTCGATGCGAGACTTGTACTTAGCCAGTGGTTTTCAATTTCAGAGTACTAGAAATGCTTCTGATTACTGTAATGGCAGAAGATTGGTCACGGCCGCATATAGTAAAATTTATTGCTCATTCTTTAGAAAATTAAACTCCTTGAAGATAATTCCAGTACTTGACCTGTTTCTTTTCAGTTTTTGAACGCATGCTCTAGTACATGCCGTACGGTCCCTTGGATGAATGGTCAGCGTAGTGCTCTTTGGTTCAAAAGGTCCCAGGTTCTATTCCCGACGGAGTCGGAGATTTTAACCTTAAATGGTTCATTCAATTGGCCCGGGGACTGGGTGTTTGTACTGTCCCCAACATCCCTCTAACTCCCCATTAGGATAACACGCAGTATCCTATACATGGCAGATCCGCCCACTCTCGTTGGAGGGTCTGCCTTACAAGGGCTGCACCAGGCTTGAAATAACCACAAGAAAGTACTAAATTATTAGTACATGCAGTCTCAACTCAAGCAAAACCGAGCAGAGGGCGAGGTCAACGCATTCTGTGCGAGTGAGCGGGCATCGAGACAAAGTAGTTTATTAGAATGCGACAGCAGCGGACACCAGTAAATAGAGTGCGGTGTCGGCTTGTGTATGATACTGTAATACGAAAAAATGCGATGGAACTCTAAAACATATTACTTCACTGTAATCAGTTTTATTTTCCCCTTCATATTAAGAACGAATGATCGGTAGCTTGTATAATAATTATAAGAATAAGACTTTGGTAATTGTAAATTTTAAGAAGAGGTGAGAATGTTGAATTGTCAATGATGAAAATCCACAGTTTGTTTCCAGCCATTCGACCAAGTCAGAAATGGAATGAATGAAGCCCCATCTAGCGGCGAGGGTAGGAATTGTGCCGGCTGCCGAAGCCTGTGGCATTCCTCTGGGGCAATGATTACTGAATGGCAGATGAAATGAGATGATTTTGGAGAGTGTTGCTGGAATGAAATATGACAAGGAAAACCGGAGTACCCGGAGAAAAACCTGTCCCGCCTCTGCTTTGTCCAGCACAAATCTCACATGAGTGACTGGGATTTGAACCACTTAACCCAGCGGTGAGAGGCCGGCGCGCTGTCGCCTGAGCCACGGGGCCTCCATTGTTAGTAATGAACACATTTATTTATTTTATTTATTTATTTATTTATTTATTTATTTATTCATTTATTTATTTATTTATTTATTTATTTATTTATTTATTTATTTATTTATTTATTTATTTATTTATTTACAAAATTGGTTGAATATTTAAAGTATAATTGGCATAATTCGAATGTTATTGAAAATACTAGGTACTACAGTCTTTAAGTTCGCGGAATGCCGCCTGCAGTGTAGGCAACACGGCGTACATTCGTATATTACAATCAAAACTTCTCGGACTGGCGCTTACAGTGGAGGCAACACACAGTGTACACTTATCTACGTACTACAGTCAATGACTAGCACTTACAGTAATGTTCACGGATAACATAGTCTTTTGACCTGTCTTTGCACGGCTTTTTCCCGTCGTGGTGCTCTGGGTGATTTCGACTTGATCAACATTTCAAACGCGGCAGCCTCCGTAGCGTAAGGGTTAGTGTAATTAGCTGCAATCCCCAGGGGCCCGGGTTCGATTCCTGATACTTCCAGAAATTTAAGTATAGCAGGAGGGCTGGTATGTTGTTGAAATGGTACATGCAGCTCACCTCCATTTGGAGTGTGCCTGAAAACAGCTGCACCACCTCGCGATGAGGACACGCATTTAGTTCAGTTTATCTCAAATGATTCACTAGCGGATTTGCCTAATTTTTGGCAGAACTTGAAATACGCCCGTTGCTCAAACTACGACATTCTCCGGTTCCGCCACTGATATTCAACTACCCTTCACAACAGAGACCGTAGTTCTGCTTATAGTGTATTCACGCAACTGCCTCTTGCTAGGACAACCGAAGAACTGTCACAGCAACATTCTGTGGTGCAAACTCTCCGCTATAGTGCACCACAGCGACACTAGATGGCCACTCCACGAACTTAATGACTCTACTACGTATTACGTCTACAATCAATTGATTTTGTATGTCTCCAATATACCATGCATTCGTTTCGAAATTTCCCACCTTGAATAAAATTTAATGGTTCTTATTTTGATTTTTTGGTTGTTATTAAGTATAAACAAGTATTTTTTGAGAGAGAAGTTTAAAAGAGTGATGATCGATTTGTTGTTGTCGTTGTTGTTTTTCGAGTCATTAGTCCATAGACTGGTTTGATGCAACTCTCGAAGGCACCCTATCCTGTGAAAACGTATTCGTTTCTTCGTAACTACTACATACCACACTAATCTGTTTGTCATATCATACCTTGGTCTACCATTACCACTCATACTGCCCAAACTTCACTCAAAAACCGTTTGAACAAGTCCTGGGTGCCTTAAGATGTGTGCTACAATGATACTGTAATACGAAAGAATGCGATGGAATTCTAAACCATATTACTTCACTACATTCAGTTTTATTTTCCCCTTCATATTTAGAACGAAAGATCGGTAGCTTGTATAATAATTATAAGAATAAGAATTGGGTAATTATAAATTTTAAGAAGATGTAAGAATGTTGAATTGTTAATGATGAAAATGTTTATTTATTTATTTATTTATTTATTTATTTATTTATTTATTTATTTATTTATTTATTTATTTATTTAAAAAATTGGTTGAGTATTGAAAAATGTAATTTGCATAATTCGAATCTTATTGAAAATACTGGACTTATGTGCTAGTATGGGAGTAGCAGTTACAAATATATTCCTCAAGCATAAGGCTATTCACCACTACATATGAGAAGGTAGGTGCACCAGATCCATAATAGACTCTATCTTAACCTCTCACCAATTCGATTCATTATCTCTTCATTCGTGATTCCATCTATCCATTTTACCTCCAACAGTCTCCTCTAACACCACAATTCAAAAACGTATATTCTCTTTCTTTCTTTCTTTAATTTTTTCTTTCTGTCTGGCTAATTATCGTCCAGATTTCACTTTCATGCCATGCCACGCTCCAGACGAAAATCTTCACAAATATCCTTCTAATTCATATATCAGTGTTCGAAGTGAGCACATTTCCTTTCCTAAAGAAGGCTTTCCTTGCCTGTGCTAGTCTGAAATTTATACCCACCTTACTTTTGCCATCGTTAGTTATTTTACTGCCCAACTAACAACATTCATCAACGTCCTTTAAGACACCATTTCTCAATCTACGTACGTTGGAGGAAAGTTAGGAATTAGGACGAGATATGTCTCAGTGTATTCACCATGTGAGAGTGCAGATAAGGATGAAGTTGACAAGTTTTATGAAGCATTGAGTGATATCGTAGTCAGGGTCAACAGCGAGGATATGATAGTGCTAATGGGCTATTTCAATGCGAGAGCTGGAAATAGAAGTGAAGGATATGAAATAGTGATTGGTAAACGTGGGGAAAATACGGAAGCAAATAGGAATGGTAAGAGTTTACTGGACTTCTTTGCTATTATGGGATTAGCAGTTACGAATACATTCCCCAAACATAAGGCTATTCAGCGCTACATATGAGAGGGTAGGTGCACCAGATCCATAATAGACTCTATCTTAGCCAACTTCGAATTCAGGAAATCTTTTAGAAATATCCGGGTTTGCCGGGGATTTTTCAATGATACAAACCACTATCTGATCTGTAGTGAACCAAGCATCTCTAGCCCTAGGAGAGAGGAAGTGAAATCTGTCTGCAGACGAATAAGGGTAGAAAACCTCCAGTCTCCAGACCGAGGAAATTAGACAGAAGTACATGGATATGATTAGGGAAAAGTTCCAAACAATGGACAGTAAGCAGATACAGGATATAGAAATAGAGTAGGTGAAATACAGGGATGCCTTAGTGGAAACAGCAGGGGAATGCGTAGGAACGATTGTCTGTAAAGATTGGAGTGAGTGAACATCTTGGTGGAATGATAAAGTGAGAGCAACTTTTAAACGTAAAAAGAAGGCGTAACAGAAATGGCTTCAAACAAGGACTATTGCAGACAGGGAATTGCACGTAAATGAAGGAAACAGAGCGAAACAAATTGAGGAGAAATTGAGGGAAGATTTTGGTAATAACCTGAAAAGGCTATGTCAAGCAACAAGGAACTCTTTCTGGACAGTAATAAAGAATTTTAGAAAGGGAGGGAAAAAGGAACTGCATTATGTTTTGTAGTGTACTGACGTCTGATGGTTTACGATAAATCAGGTGAACTCATAATGAATTCCAGGGAATCACTCGACATGTGGAAGGAATATTTTGAAAATCTTCTTGACATAAAAGGAAATCTTTCTGGTGACGAAGCGAACAACCGATCTCATGAGGAGCAGGGCAATGATGTTGGTGAAGTTACGCGTGAGGAAATGGAAAGGATAGTAAATAATCTCCACTGTCATAAAACAGCAGGAATAGATGAAATTAGGCCTGAAATCAGGAAATTTAGTGGGAAATCAGGGATTAAATGGCTTCATAGAATAATAAGTTTAGCACGGATTGTCCGTAGGGTACCTTCAGATTGGACAAAAGCAGTAATTTCACATATCTATAAGCAAGGGAACAGGAAGGATTGCAACAACTATCGAGGTATCTCAATGATCAGCATACCAGACAGGGCATTCACTGGAATCTTGGAAGAGAGGATGAAATCAGTGGTTGAGAGAAAGTTGGATGAAAACCAGCGTTGTTTCAGACCACAGATGGGCTGTCAGGATCAGGTTTTCAGTATGCGCCAGATAACTGAAAAATGCTATGTGAGGAATAGACAGTTAGTTCTGTTTATGTTTCGCAGATCTAGAGAAGGCATATTACAAAGTAATAAAAGTGAGAATTCATAATAGAATGAGTTCTTGGTTCAAGGTGCTTACCGGGGCAGGACATCTTGTTGTTCATAGATGACATGGATCATCTGCTGCAAGGCATTAGTAGCAGGGAGGGATTCAGTTAGGTGAAAATGTAGTAAGCAGTCTGGCCTTTGTTGACGACTTGGTCTTAATGATAGATTGTGCCGAAAGCTTGTAGTCTAATATCTTGGAACTGGAAAATAGGTGCAATGAGTATGGTATGAAAATTAGCCTTTCCAAATCTAAGTGGATATCAGTAGGCAAGAAATCCAGAGGAATTGAATGTCAGATATGGGATACAAAGCTGGAACAGGTAGATAATTTAAAGTATTTAGGATGTGTGTTCTCCCATGATGATAGTATAGATAGTGAGATTGAATCAAGGTGCAGTAAAGCTAATGCAGTGAGCTCGCAGGGATAAACAGTATTCTGTAAGGAGGAAGTCAGCTCCCGGACGAGACTATCTTTACATCGGTCTGTTTTCAGACCAACTTTGCTTTACGGAGTGAATGTTCGGGGACTCAGAATACATTATTCATAAGTTAGAAGTAAGACGCATGAACGTAGCGAGAATAGTTGCTGGTAAAACCAGGTGGGAGCAATCTCAGGAGGACACTGGAAATGAGGACATAAAGGATAAGTTAGGAATGAACACGACTGATGAAGGTGTACACATAAACCGGCTTCAGTGGTAGGGCCGTGTAAGGCGAATGGAGGAAAATAGGTTACTTGGAGGAATAACGGACTCTGTTACGGACGGTAAGAGAAATAGAGGTAGAACAAGACGGTGATGGCCAGACTCAGTTTCTAACGATTAAAAATAAAAGGTATAGAACTAAATGTGACCACAGGACTAATTACAAATATAGGATTACCGTGACGGTTAGTAAATTCACAGTGGCTTGCAGATTGAACGCTGGGAGGCATAGCAGTCTATAATGGAGATCTATGTACGTATATATTGGGCCGATTCCCGAGTCCAAGTCTCTTGGGGTGAAAGAAAAATGGGAATGCGACAGCAGCGGACACATGTAACTAGTGTGCGGTGTCGGCTTGTGTATTATAATATGAAAGAATGCGATGGAATTCTAAAACATGTATTCACTTTTCGTTTCCCATTCATGTTAAGAGCAAAAGATCGGTAGCTAGTAAAATTGTAAAAGTAAGAGTTGATAAGTTATAAATTTGAATAACAGGCAAGAATGTTGAAATGTTGAATTGTTAATTATAAAAATATGTATTAGTTGATTAATTTATTTATTTAACAAGAATTGTTGAACATGTTTCAAAAACAGGGTGAATCATCTAAATATGCACCACAAATATTTCTGAAATGGAAGGTGCTATTGATGCCCTGTTTTCAAAAAATTAAGGATAATCAAGGACTCGTAATTGTATCCTATGCACAGAATTTAATAATGAATAGAATGTCTAAATATTTTAGAAAGTTACATTTTGAAAGTGGAACAATGCCTATTGACAACAACAAAATAAAACTAGAGTAAATTAGAATATCAGTGTCGTTTTTTGTTCTGGTTTCTTTCAAGGTTCTAATACAAGTCGTTTATCGTAGTTGAAAAATGTAAATATCGACAGTTGTCTGCTCTATGTATCAGCAATAACTTAAGAAAGAAAGAGAATAAACAAATTCTTTGGAATCTGAAGAAGAAAGATAATTTTGTCCTTCAAAGGTTGTGTTGAAAATTACTACCACCGGTTTCAATACAAGTTTCCAGTCTGCCGTGTAAAGACTGATAAACACATTATCGCACTGTTTTTTCTATTTGTTTGACGTCGCACCGACACAGATATGTCTTATGGCGACGATGGGAGAGGAAAGGCCTAGAAATGGGAAGGAAGCGGCCGTGGCCTTAATTAAGGTACAGCCCCAGCATTTGCCTGGTGTGAAAATGGGAAACGACGAAAAACTATCTTCAGAGCTGCCGACAGTGGGGTTTGAATCCACTATCTCCCGGATGCGAGCTCAGAGCTGCGCACTCCTAACCGCACGGCCAACTCGCCCGGTATATCGCAGTGTTAAGCGTAGGCAGCCGTAATACGTCGTTTCATATCATACGGAATAGTCGTTAGTTCCCTTCGTCCAATTCAACGATTTGGAAATAAACGGTGAACACAAGCTCTTGTGTGTCGTGCACTATGCGCTGGACAGCCATCATGGTGATACCAAATATTCCTCCTAGTCTGCATTGGAACGTCTTCTAACACCTGTGGAATTTGGTCTGTTAGGAGGTTAAGATAATTTTGAGAATCTAGTGTTCCTGCTATGAAAAATGGCCTATGAGCTAATGGTTCACTATTCCATACCTCACTTTTAAACTACATAGACGCTGAAGTTCCACCTGATGAAGCCAATGGGGATGGCTTGCTTCATCACTAAACAATATACATGATAAATCTCGTCTGTCTTGTCTTAATCTCCATGTACAACAGTTAATATGATTCTTAAAATAGTTTCCGTGCAGCTCTTAATGGAGGGAGCCATGATACGGATGGAACATATGACGGTGGAGAACGCCGTAGTACACTTGCCTGACTCATACCACTTCCTCGTGCGATTGAACGGCAACTAACGTGCGGATCTACAACACCAGCAGCTATATCATTAATTTCACCCTCTTCTTTAGTTTCAGTTTGAGTTTCTATTACGTTTTCTAGGTGTTACATTTCCAGTTTCAAGTAGTTGCTTGAAGAGGTTCACAAATAACTGCCGAGATGGTGACGTCTTTTTTGGATAACATTTCACGTACAGAGTGTAAGAATGAAGAGTATTCTTCGTACATTCTCCATACACCATTAATATGTCGGCCTTTTCAGCATTGGTAAATACCATGTTCCACCACGTCCTACTTCTTGAACTAACACAAAGTAACTGACAAGGATGTCGCAATGCAATCGGTGTACTGTAAAGTAAACAAACATGAGAACATCATAGCGTCGTAATTATGCAGTTGAATGGAGCATACAATTATCGGTATTTACAATTTAAAACTGCAGAAGCTCATAAACTACTTGTGCCAGAATTCTGAGATAAAAACACCATTGACATTCCAATTTACTCTAGTTTTATCTTTTTAATGCCAACAGACATATTTCCGTTTGAAAACTGTAACTTTCTAAAATAATACACATTCTAATAATTATTAAAGTCTGTGCATATGGACAAAAAGTATAAGCCCTGGATTATGCTTCATTTCGGCGAAAACAGCACATCAATAGCACTTTCCATTTCGAAAATATTTGGGGTGCGATCTTTAGGGGATTCACTCTGTATAATTGATATAATTTGGATGATATTGAAAATGTCCCGTTTGAAATCAATTGATTTTACATACCTCTAATACACCGTGTGTTCATTTCAAAATTTCGCACCTTGAATAAATTTAGTGGGTTGCATCTTGGTTTCTTGGTTTTACCGAGGAATAACACGTCATTTTCGGGGGGGGGGGGGAAATTCAGAACCACTCATGACTAAATTTTATGTATCACCCCTAAACTGACGTATTATCCCTGAATAAAAGACAAAAGATAGGTTGGTAATAGGTAGAGAGGCAGTGAATTGTACTCTAGATTTTTTAAGATTTTATAGTGGATATAGTGATGTTTGGCTGAAAAGGATGAAATTATTTCAAACTGTAAGTACCCTTGTTTAAACTGACGTGAAAACATTTCAATTGTAGTTCAACTAAATGCTGTAAATCAGTTTATAAACTGTAGGAAGATTCAGTGCAATTTAGACCAGTTTTTACAAAGTTGCTGCCAACATAGAGTGTTAACATTGCTGTGGGGTCAAGTCAACTGTTGATTGTGACAAACTACTACCAACCAACTTTAGTGTTCAATATTTTCAAGGAGTAAAAGTGCATTGTATTGAATCGATTATAACGAGTACAGCCAACAATACGAAAGTTTATCTGTAGAGAACACAAGTATTTCCTCTTGTAAAATGGGTGTGTGTGGAAATTTTTCAAAAGCTGTGGCACATCGGGATGTAAATGGAAAAATTCAGTGCAAGTTATTCAGTAATCTATTTCATAGTGCATGTGTAAATCTTACAGAATAGGATGTGAAAAACTTGCGATCTAATGATGAGATGTGGTTTTGTAGTAATTGTGAGAAAACTCCCCGTGGTAACGTGAGTGATCAGGATGGCAGTAAGATTGTAGAAAATGTACCGACTGTAAGCGCGATATATCGACTTCTGCTTTCAGTTAGTAAACAAGTTAAGAAATCGTGTAAGAATCTTGAGGTAAAGCTTTGTGAATCAATGAACTCGGTTCATAAGAAACTGGAGGAAAACTTTATTCTACTCAGGAGCCATGGAGGGCCGATGACCGTAGATGATAGGCCCCTTTAAACAACAAGCATCATCATTAAGAGTCATGGAGAAGAACTGAAACAATGCAAAGAAGTTGTTGAGAACCTTAAAACAGAGAAGTGTGCATTAAAAAACAAGATCAGAAACTCACAGCAAAAGGTAGATGATCTAATATGGAAGGCGGCTTACACTGGAAATGCATGAGATTCCTGAAACGCCAAACGAAGATGTGACCTCTTTAGTGAAAAATGTAGGTCGGACATTAGATGTTACTGTGACTGAAAAGATCATTGACACATGCCCACCTAACGCAGGAGTTATTGTGAAATTTGTTAGAAGATTTGACAGGGATATGTTTCTCCAGAGGTGTAAGATTAAACGTAACTTGAGCTGTGCTGACATTGGACTTACCTCTGGGGGGCCTATCTATGTCAGCGACAATCTCACATTAAACAAAAGGAATATTTTCAGTGAATCCATAAAGGTAAAAAAAAGGGAGAGAGATTTTGCATATTTGTGGGTGGATAGCCTAATGCAGGAAATATTAAACTTTGGATGAAAGCAAGTGACACTTATATATAAGTGTCACTTGCTATATATATATATATATATATATATTCCTAGAACGATTGATGATGTTAAGAATTTGGTATGGTTTAGATGGCGGTAAGAGATAAATTGTTATCATTGTACTATCAGAATGTTAGAGGGTTGAACACCAAAATAAGTGGTATACACACAAGTGTCCCGGCTAGTAATTATTACGTAATCATGGTGACAGTGACATGGTTTACGAAGAGCGTATATGGTGGGGAAATATTTGATAAAAGATATAATATTTTTCGGCGGGATTGTGTTCATAAGAAAGGTGGTGTTGTTCTGATAGCTGTTGATAATACTTTTAAATCTGACCTCGTAGAAATTCATGTAGAGAACATCGAATGAATCTGTGTTAAATTTATTTTAAGTGGTAAAAAATTTATCTCCTGGTAACTGTTTACTTTAAACCAAACTCTGATCTAGAAACTTATAATACATTTTTTCAGCACTTGAAAATATCGAATTCATACAACATTATAATGATATTATAACGTAGGATTTTTACTTTGATCATTGATAGTAACTTTAATTTATTTAACTGTGGACCAAAATACCCAGCTGTGGCTAACTTTATTGCTTTATTCAATCTGAGTTCGTTTAACAATGTAAAAAATGCCAATGGTAAAACACCTGATTCATGCCCGTCCATCTATGTAGGAAATATTAATGTATTCAAAAGAGATTACCTCCTTGTATCTGAAGATTCTAATCATCCTGCTTTATATTTTAAACTGGTTGCTAATATTGAGCGAGTGAAAATATTACCTGTAAGCATCTACAATTTCCAGAAGGCTGATTTTTATGAATTGTATGCATCGTTACAAAACTATGACTGGAATCAGTTACTCATGAATGAAGACCCTAATAATGCAGTAAGCTACTTTTATGAAGTCATTATTAACATTTTCACAAAATATGTTCCTAATAAACGATGCATAAGAAAATGTACCCTTGTTGGTTTACATTAGATATAATTAAAATTTTGAAATTAAAGGAGACTCACAGGAAGCACAAGAAGCATTTTGAATGCAGTACTCATGTGTACAAACAATTAAGAAAACAGCCTAAGATACTTACGGCAAAGGCATATGAGTTGTATATATTACAGGAGTAGTAAGGTCAACACCGGTTCTAAAACAACGGGTGTTGAGTCAGCATTTTCCCATGAGGTCATTGACCCCTAGTAGTGTAGTGTATAGTGTATAGTATTTATTTAAACATAACAGGCGATTAGCCCGATACATCCTTACACAGCCCCTTTCCATGCACAAACAACTAACAACCAAAATAAAAGAAACACGAGACTCCTTGGGCATGCCACGGGGCCCGGCCGATACTCCGGAAACGTGAAACTCCCACGGGAGTGTCACCACGGCAGTCATCCTCAGTCCCCCATGCCGCGTCCATCGTCTCCATTTAATATTAAGAAACAAAACAAATAAGTAAAATATAATAATATATATATAAAATAAATTGTCCTGACTGACTGACTGACTGACTGACTGACTGACTGACTGACTGACTGACTGACTGACTGACTGACTGACTGACTGACTGACTGACTGACTGACTGACTGATTCATCATCGCCGAGCCAAAACTACTGGACATAAAGAAATAAAATTTTGGGGATACATTCATATTAACATGTAGGTGCTCGTTAAGGGAGTATTTTTGGATATACCGTCGCTAAGGGGGTGAAAAGGGGGGTGAAATTTTAAAATGAGTGTTTTTATATCTCAAAACTTTAAGAGTTTACAGATGTAAAAATTGGTATTTAGAATATTCTTTAAAAATAAGGAAACACGTATTTTTTTGTTTTCAGAAAATACCAATTGGAGGGGTGAAAAAGGTGAGAAAAGGGTTGAATGCCTTTAATCAGGATACCGGTACTTATATCTCAGAAACTGAACCTATTACAGACCTGAAAATTTGTACATTTGATCTCTCTTAAAAATAATGAAACACGTCATTTTTTTTTGAAAATCCAAATAAAGGGAGGGTGAAAACTGGGGTGAATTCTTAAAATGATACTAATATCTCAAAAACTGAAGATATTACAGACCTGAAAACTGGTGTTTGGGATCTATTTTAAAAATAAAGAAACACGTATTTTTGTTTTTGGAAAATCCAATTAATGGGGGGGGGGGTGAAAAGGGGGTGAATTTTTAAAATGAGTGTATCTATATCTCAAAACTTTTAAAGTTTATGGATGTAAAAATAGGTATTTAGAATCTCCTTTAAAAATAAAGAAACACGTATTTTTTTGTTTTCGGAAAATCACAATAGGAAGGGTGGAAAAGGGTGAAAAATGGGTTCAATGCCTTTAATGAGGCTACTTATATTTCAGAACCTGAAGAGATTACACACCTAAAAATTGGTATTTGGGATCTACTTTAAAAAAACAGGTATTTTTTCGTTTTTGGAAAATCCAAATA
Source organism: Anabrus simplex (assembly GCF_040414725.1). Taxonomy (NCBI): domain Eukaryota; kingdom Metazoa; phylum Arthropoda; class Insecta; order Orthoptera; family Tettigoniidae; genus Anabrus; species Anabrus simplex. The sequence goes on along the minus strand of NC_090266.1, from coordinate 946,699,842 downwards.
TGGTGGGAGGGTGAAAATGGGAGTGAATTTTTAAAATGAGTGTATCTACATCATAAAACTTGAAAAGTTTACTCATGTAAAAATTGGTATTTAGAATCGCCTTAAAAAATAAAGAACTTGTATTTTCTGTTTTCCAAAAATCCCAATAGGAGGGGTGAAAAGGGTTTGGGAACTCTTTTAAAAATAAAGACACAATTTTTCTTTTTGCTTTTGGAAAATCCAAATAGTGGGGGTGAAGAGTGGGTGGATTATTAAAATAAAATAAATGAAATAAATTAAAATAAAGAAACACGTATTTTTTGTTTTTGGAAAATCCAATTAATGGGGAGGGGTGAAAAGGGGGTGAATTTTTAAAATTACCGTATCTATATCTCAAAACTTTAAAAGTTTGCAGATGTAAAAATTGATATTTAGAATCTCCTTTAAAAATAAAGGAACACGTATTTTTTTGTTTTCTGTAAATCTCAATAGGAGCGGTTTTTAATTTCGTGTGGCTTTTTCTAGCCGAGAGCAGCCCTTGTAAGGCAGACCCTCCGATGATGGTGGGCGGCATCTGCCGTGTGTAGGTAACTGCGTGTTATTGTGGTGGAGGATAGTGTTATGTGTGGTCTGTGAGTTGCAGGAATGTTGGGGACAGCACAAACACCCAGCCCCCGAGCCATTGGAATTAACCAATAAAGGTTAAAATCCCAGACCCGATCGGGAATCGAACCCGGGACCCTCTGAACCGAAGGCCAGTACGCTGACCATTCAGCCAACGAGTCGGACAATAGGAGTGGTGTTAAAGGGTGAATAATGGGTTGAATGCCTTTAATAAGTATACATATATCTCAGAAACTGAAGATATTACAGAACTGAAAATTTGTATATGGGGTCTCCTTTAATAATAATGAAACATGTATTTTTATTTGTTTTTGGAAAATCCAATTAATGGCGGTTAAACAGGAGTGACAAATTGGGGTGATTCTTTTGAAAGACTATATCTACAGAATACATGAGAAACGTAAAATGTTACAGATGTAAAAAGTGGTATTTGGAATCTCCTGTAAATGTAAAGAAACTTAGGTGATCTTTTTTTTGAACCTCCGCTTAAGAGGAACTAAAAAGGTAGTGATATTTTAAAATGAGAATTTCTACAGTATATCTAAACAAACTTAACATGTTACAAAAGTGAAAAATTGTATTTTTGTTCTCTATTAAAAATCAAGAAACGTGTATTTGTAGTTTTCCGAAATACCACTTGGGTGGAGGGGGGGGGGTAAAAGTAACTGAAAATGTTGTTGAATTCTTTTAATTAGGCTACAGATATCTCAAAAATGAAGACGTTACAGACGTGAAATTTGATATTTGGAATCTGCTTTAAAAGTAAAGAAACACATGTTCTCGGAAAATCCAGTGATGTGGTGAGGGGAGGTGAAAGAATTGAAAAAGTAATTGACTTAATCTTATGAGAATACTTACATCTAAAAAAACTAAAGTTTTTAGAGACGTGAAAATTGGTATTTGGATCTCCTTTAAAAACAAATAAAAACACGTTTGGGGGTTTGAATCATCTTGGGGGGCGGGAGTGAAAAGGAGTTGAATTCCTTTCATGAGGACACATAAATCAAAAACTGAAGAAGTTAGAGTTGTGATAATTGGTATCTAGAAGACCCTTTACTATTAAAGAAACAAGTTTTTTGCCGGAAAATTCACTTAGGGGGTGCGGAGTGTGAAAGGAAGTGAAAAAGTGAATTATTTTTATGGGGATACTTATATCTCAAAACCGAAGGTAATAGACGCGAACATTGATGTTTGGAATCTCCTTTATACATAAAGAAACATGCCTTCTTTTAATTTTTGTGGGGGGGGGGTTAATAAACTTAACGGCGGTGGGGTGTAAAAGGAGGTGAGACCAATTGATTTTACTGTTCATAATGTACTTATAAGGAGCCTCCGTTGCGCAGGCGGCAGCGCGCCGGCCTCTCACAGCTGGGTTCCGTGGATCAAATCCCGGTCACTCAATGTGACATTCGTGCTGGACTAAACGGAGACGGGACAGGCTTTTCTCCGGATACTCCCGTTTTCCCTGTCATCATTCATTCCAGAAACACTGTCCAATATTTCATTTCATTTGTCATTCATCGATCATTGCCCCAGAGGAATGCTTCGGCAGCCGGCACAATTCCTATTGTCGCCAGTAGATGGGGCTTTATTCATTCCAATCCTTGACCCTGTCGAATGACTGGAAACAGGCTGTAGATTTTCGATGTACTTATTCTGTTCATAAACCGATCATTTTTCATCTTTCCTGAGTTCGTTTTCAAGAGCCATCTTTTTCTTCGCAGAACGTTCTTAAATTACAGTAGATTTTCATGGCATATAAATAAAAATTTAAACACCTTTGAAATAAACGATAGGAATGAGATTGACCGTCAAATTATTCACCTCCATAATAAGGTCAATAATGCATAAAAGTATGTCATTCGTACCGCCAGAAATCCCGCACACTTGCCTACGCGCGACAATGTTGCTGGTCACATTTCCAACAATGACAATGGCAGCAGATGTACTCGTAATTTACCGCCGAGTAGCGGTCTTGCATCTTGCTGTGGGGTCCAGAACATCTATGATAATAATAATAATAATAATAATAATAATAATAATAATAATAATAATAATAATAATAATAATAATCATAATCATAATCATAATCATAATCATAATCATAATAATGTTCTGGACCGTCGTCAAATGTGCGGAACGCGCTGGAAACGGGTCCACCGGGCGAGTTGGCCGTGCGCGTAGAGGCGCGCGGCTGTGAGCTTGCATCCGGGAGATAGTAGGTTCGAATCCCACTATCGGCAGCCCTGAAGATGGTTTTCCGTGGTTTCCCATTTTCACACCAGGCAAATGCTGGGGCTGTACCTTAATTAAGGCCACGGCCGCTTCCTTCCAACTCCTAGGCCTTTCCTATCCCATCGTCGCCATAAGATCTATCAGTTTCGGTGCGACGTAAAGCCCCTAGCAAAAAAAAAGGGAACGGGTCCTGGACGGGTAATGACTAAGAATGCAGTCCTGCCGCGGATTCAGTACCGCCAAGGCACCCAAGACGACAACACGCCGGATCTCCTGAAGGATTTGATCCATATTAAAAATGCTTATAGGAAGAGATGGCAAAGATTTAGGGACCCAACTGACCGGGTGGAATACCTGGACCTAGCCCGGGAAGTACGAAATCGATTGCTGGAAAGAAAGATTGAAAAATGGGAGGAACTTGCCGTAATCTATTAGAAAACGAGTCAGATCGCGAATTTTGGCGGATTCTCGCAGGAAACGAGTCGGATCGCGAATTTCGGCGGATTATATATCCAAAACCATAAGCATTCAATTATAAATTTCAGTATAATACCGTAGCGAAGCACGGGTATCTTGCTAGTATCAATAATATAAGCTAACTACCTACTCCCATTGCCTGATAATCCACCTTATAATATTCCCCTCATCCCCTTTTCTCTAATAATTCACGATGTTTGGCACTCAATAGACAATTCCTTAACTTACTCGTTTCTTTACAATTACTAATTAAATGAAAATCGTCGTTTACTACCCCACACATACCGTCTTATCTCTACCCTTTAGCCATCCCTTGTTCTTGTAGATCCCCATCAACCACCATGCCATCCCACCCCTATTAAGTCTATCAACATACCTAATATTTATCTCCGTTACTTCTAACACTTTATTCAAAACACTAAGGGAACTTCTTAGCCTGATTTCTTCTAATTATCTCTGCTTTCGCATATCTCTAACCCTCCTGGAGAGTATCTTCCACCCTCTTGCTTATGTCTTCGACCAAACCGCATCCCGCATGTACCGCTAACCTATCTTCTCCAAATATCATTTAATTTTTTCTAGCCAGCATCCCTTATACATGCTCGTCAGTTGTTGATTGTACGCGGCTTGCAACAATTTTCTGCCCTCTCCTCTTTTCAAAATCATCCAGTATTCAACTATTCTTTTCAAACACTCAACTTCTGTATCTTCCCCACATAGTAATTCCACTCCTGCATTAGCTGTGCACTGCGGGAGCCGCATCACCGACTTTCCGAAATTGCAAATGATTCATCATAATTCCACTCTTTTCTCATCCAACCCCCATACTTCAGCCCCATATATTACCCTAAAAAAAAACCACCGATCTTAAAACTATCCTCAAGGTTTTATAACTGGTACCCTGAAATTTAGCCAACAAGTTTTTGACTGATGCAAGGGCGGCAAATCCGTTGCTTCTCGCTCGACGTATTTGATGGTCCCAAGTCCCTAAATATTCCATCTTACTTACTTGTTCCAGCCTTTCTCCCTGCACGACCCATTTCCCACCTTCCTTCCTTCCTTCGTGTACCTGGGCTACTAGCACTTTCGATTTATTCCCGTTAATTTTCAAGGCCCACTTCTTTGCGAAATTCGACACCGCACTTAAGCCCCTCTGCATTCCTCTTGACGTTAGCGTCATCAATATCACATCATCAGCAAACATCAATCCCGGTATCTCCAACCCATTAATCACGGAAAGGCCCAGTTGCTTCCCCCATGTCCATCCAGAATATCGTTAATAAATAAAATAAACAATATTGGCGATAATTTACATACTCGCATTAAACCCACCTTAGACTCTAGTGGTCTCCTCAACCTATCGTCACTCAATTTTAGACAGCACCTAACCACTTTATATATCGCCTCCACTGCCCTTAACATCTTTTCCGACACCCCCAACCTACCCAATTTCTCTAATAGAGCCTCTCTATTCACCCTATCGAACGCCTTTTCAAAGTCAATTTTTACAACAAACACTTTTCCTCTTGGCAAGCTCATATACTTCTCCAAAACCGTCATACTATCATTCTTTTCTTTTTTTCCAAACCCCCCTTGGTAATCTGACAATACTTCGTTTCTTTCTGCCCATTCACTTAACCTGTTCGCTAACATCTATCCAATTAATGGGAGGGTGAAAAGGGGGTGAATTTTTAAAATGAATGAATCTATATCTCCAAACTTTTAAAGTTTGCAGATGTAAAAATTGGCATTTAGACTCTTCATTAAAAATAAAGAAACACGTATTTTTTCGTTTTCGGAAAATCGCAATAGGAGGAGTGAAAAGGGGTGAAAAAAGGGTTAAATGCCTTTAATGAGGCTACTTATATCTCAGAAACTGAAGATATTACAGACCTGAAAATTGGTGTTTGGGATCTCCTTTAAAAATAGAGAAACACGTATTTTTTTGTTTCTGGATAATCCAATTAAGAGGGGGTGAAAAGGGGGTAATATTTTAAAATGAGTGTATCTATATCTCAAAACTTTTAAAGGTTATAGATGTGAAAATTAGTATTTAGAATCTCCTTTAAAAATAAAGAAACATGTATATTTTGTTTTCGGAAAATCCTAATAGGAAGGGTGGAAAAGTCTGAAAAAGTTGTCCAACGCCTTTCATGAGTCTACTTATATTTCAGAACCTGAATATATCACAGATCTGAAAATTGGTGTTTGGGATCTCCTTTAAAATAAAGAAACACGTATTTTTTGTTTTTGGAAAATCCAATTAATGGGGGGGGGGGGTGAAAAGGGGGGTGATTTTTTAAAATGAGTGTATCTATATCTCAAAACTTTTAAAGTTTATAGATGTAAAAATTGGTATTTAGAATCTCTTTCAAAAATAAAGAAACACGTATTCTTTTGTTTTCCGAAAATCCCAATAGGAAGGGTGTAAAAGGGTGAATAATTGGTTAAATGTCTTAAATGAGGCTACTTATATTTCAGAACCTGAAGATATTACAGACCTGAAAATTGGTATTTGGGATCTACTTTAAAAGTAAAGAAACACGTATTTTTTCGTTTTTGAAAATTCCAAATACTGGAGGATGAAAAAGGGGGGGGGGTGTGTGAATTTTTTAAAATGAGTGTGTCTACATCTTAGAACTTTAAAATTTACAGATGTAAAATTTGGTAGTTAGATTCTCCTCTAAAAATAAAGGAACACGTATTTTTTTGTTTGCTGTAAATCGCAATAGGTAAAAGGGTGAAAAATGGGTTGAATGACTTTAATGAGGATACATATATCTCAGAAACGAAAGATATTACAGAACTGAAAATTTGTATGTGGGATCTCCTTTATAAATAAAGAATCACGTATTTTTTAGTTTTTGGAAAATCCAATTAATGGCGGTTAAACAGGAGTGACACATTGGGGTGAATTTTTTGAAAGACTATATCTACAGAATATCTTGGAAACGTAAAATGTTACAGACGTAAAAAGTGGGTGTTTGGAATCTCCTATAAATGTAAAGAAACATAGGTGATTTGTTTTTGGAAACTCTACTTAAGGGGAACTCAAAAGGGGAGAAATTTTAAAATGAGAATTTTTACAGTATATCTAAAAAAACTTAGCATGTTACAGAAGAGAAAAATGGTATTTTTTATCTCTATTAAACATAAAGAAACGTGTATTTTTAGTTTTCGGAAATGCCACTTGGGTGGAGGGGGGGGAGGTAAATGTGACTGAAAATGGTGTTGAATTCTTTTAATTACGCTACTGATATCTCAAAAATGAAGGAATTACAGACGTGAAATTTGATATTTGCAATCTGCTTTAAAAGTAAAGAAACACGTATTCTCGGAAAATCCAATGAGGGTGTGTGTGTGTGTGTGTGTGTGTGTGTGTGTGTGTGTGTGTGTGTGTGTGTGTGTGTGTGTGAAATAATTGAAAATTTAATTGACTTAATTGTATGAGAATACATACATCTAATACAAACTAAAGCTGTTACAGACGTGAAAATTCGTATTTGGATCTCCTTTAAAAACAAAGAAAAACGCGTTTTTGGGAGGAAACCATCTTGGAGGGCGGGAGTGTAAAGGAGTTGAATTCCTTTCATGAGGACACAGAAATCAAAAACTGAAGAAGTTAGAGTCGTGATAATTGGTATTTAGAAGATCCTTTACTATTAAAGAAACACGTATTTTTTGCGGGAATATTCACTTAGTGGGGGTGGGGAGTAGTGTGAAATGAAGTGAAAAAATAAATTATTTTTATGGGGATACTTATATCTCAAAACTGAAGGTAATAGACGTGAATATTGGTGTTTGGAATCTCCTTTAAACATAAAGAAACAAGCCTTCTTTTAATTTTTTTTGGGGAGGGGAGTGGGTGGCGGTAAATGAACTTAACGGTGGTGGGGTGTAGAAGGAGGTGAAACCTATTGATCTTACTGTTCTTAATGTACTTATAAGGATCCTCCGTTGCTCAGGCGGCAGCGCGCCGGCCTCTCACAGCTGGGTTCCGTGGTTCAAATCCCGGTCACTACATGTGTTATTCGTGCTGGACAAAACGGAGGCGGGACAGGTTTTTCTCCGGATACTCCGGTTTTCCCTGTCATCAGCCATTACAGCAACACATAATAATAATAATAATAATAATAATAATGTTCCGGACCGTCGTCAGTTGTGCGGACGGCGCTGGAAACGGCTGCTGGACTGGTAATGACTAAGAATGCAGTCCGGCCGCGGGTTTAGTGCCGCCAAGGCACCCAATATGACACCACGCCGGTTCTCCTGAAGGATTTTATCCATATTAAAAATGATTATAGGAAAATATGGCAAAGATTTAGGGACCCAACTGACCGGGAGGAATACCTGAGCCTAGCCCGGGAAGTACGAAATCGAATGCTGGAAAGGAAGATTGAAAAATGGGAGGAAACATGCCGAAATCTAATAGAAAACGAGTCAGATCGGGAATCTTGGTGGATTCTCGCCGAAACGAGTCAGATCGCGAATTTCGGCGGATTATATATCTAAAACAATTAGCATTCAATTATAAATTTCAGTATAATACCGTAGCGAAGCACGGGTATCTTGCTAGTATATATATAAAATAGCTTGTCCTGACAGACTGACTGATTCATCATCGCCGAGCCAAAACTACTGGACATAATGAAATTAAATTTTGGGGATACATTCATATTAAGATGTAGGTGCTCGCTAAGAGAGGATTTTTGGATATTCCGTTGCTAAGGGGGTGAAAAGGGGGGGTGAAATTTTAAAATGAGTGCACCTATATCTCAAAACTTTAAAAGTTTACACATGTAAAAATTGGTATTTAGAATCTTCTTTGAAAATAAGGAAACACGTATTTTTTTGTTTTCAGAAAATCCCAATAGGAGGGGTGAAAAGGGGTGAAAAAGGGGTTGAATGCCTTTAATTAGGATACCGGTACTTATATCTCAGAAACTGAAAAAATTACAGACCTGAAAATTGGTACTTTTGATCTCTTTTAAAAATAAAAGAACACGTATTTTTTTGTTTTTGCAAAAGCCAATTAATGGGAGGGTGAAAAGGGGGTGAATTTTTAAAATGAGTGAATCTATATCTCCAAACTTTTAAAGTTTGCAGATGTAAAAATTGGTATTTAGAATCTTGATTAAAAATAAAGAAACACGTATTTTTTCGTTTTCGGAAAATCGCAATAGGAATCGTGAAAAGGGGTGAAAAAGGGGTTGAATGCCTTAAATGAGGCTACTTATATCTCAGAACCTGAAGATATTACAGACCTGAAAATTGATGTTTGGGATCTCCTTTAAAAATAAAGAAACCCATACTTTTTGTTTTTGGAAAATCCAATTAATGGGGGGGGTGAAAAGGGGATGATTTTTTAAAATGAGAGTTTCTATATCTCAAAATGTTTGAAGTGTATGGATGTAAAAATTCCTATTTAGAATCTCCTTTAAAAATAAAGAAATGCGTATTCTTTTGTTTTCGGAAAATCCCAATAGGAAGGGTGTAAAAGGGTGAATAATTGGTTGAATGCCTTTAATGAGGCTACTTATATTTCAGATCCTGAAGATATTACAGACCTGAAAATTGGTAGGTGGGATCTACTTTAAAAGTAAAGAAACACATATTTTTTTCGTTTTTTGAAGATCCAAATATTGGGTGGTGAAAGGGGGGGTGACTTTTTAGAAATGAGTGTGCCTACATCTTAAAACTTTAAAATTTACAGATGTTAAAATTGGTAGTTAGAATCTCCTCTAAAAATAAAGGAACACGTATTTTTTTGTTTCCTGTAAATCCCAATAGGAGGGGTGTAAAAGGGTGAAAAATGGGTTGAATGCCTTTAATGAGGATACTTATATTTCAGAACCTGAAGATATTACAGAACTGAAAATTTGTATATGGGACCTCCTTTAAATGTAAAGAAACACGTATTTTTTAGTTTTTGGAAAATCCAATTAATGGCGGTTAAACAGGAGTGACAAATTGGGGTGAATTTTTTGAAAGACTATATCTACAGAATATCTTGGAAACGTAAAATGTTACAGACGTAAAAACTGGGTGTTTGGAATCTCCTGTAAATGTAAAGAAACATAGGTGATTTGTTTTTGGAAACTCAAAAGGGGTGACATTTTAAAATGAGAACTGTTACAGTATATCTAAAAGAACTTAACATGTTACAGAAGTGAAAAATGGTATTTTTTATCTCTATTAAACATAACGAATCGTGTATTTTTAGTTTTCGGAAATACCACTTGGGTGGTGGGGGGTGGGTAAAAGTGACTGAAAATAGTGTTGAATTCTTTTAATTAGGCTACTGATATCTCAAAAATGAAGATGTTACAGACGTGAAATTTGATATTTGCAATCTGCTTTAAAAGTAAAGAAACACGTATTCTCGGAAAATCCAATGAGGGGGGGGGGGGGGTTTGAAGTATTGAAAATTTATTTGACTTAATTGTATGAGAATGCAAACATCTAATAAAAACTAAAGTTGTTACAGACGTGAAAATTCGTATTTAGATCTCCTTTAAAAACAAAGAAAAACGCGTTTTGGTGGGGAAACCATCTTGGAGGGTTGGGGTGTAAAGGAGTTGAATTCCTTTCATGACGACACATAAATCAAAAGCTGAAGAAGTTAGAGTCGTGATAATTGATATTTAGAAGACCTTTTACTATTAAAGAAGCAAGTATTTTTTGCTGGAAAATTCACTTAGGGGGGGGGGGGAGTAGTGTGGGATGAAGTGAAAAAAATAAATTATTTTTATGGGGATACTTATATCTCAAAACTGATGGCAATAGACGTGAACATTGGTGTTTGGAATCTCCTTTAAACATAAAGAAACAAGCCTTCTTTTAATTCTTTTTTTTTGGGGGGGGGCGGTTTGGCGGTAAATAAACTTAACGGCGGTGGGGTGTAGAAGGAGGTGAGACCAATTGATTTTACTGTTCTTAATGTACTTATAAGTATCCTCCGTTGTTCAGGCGGCAGCGCGCGGGCCTCTCTCACAGCTGGGTTCCGTGGTTCAAATCCCGGTCACTCCATGTGACATTCGTGCTGGAAAAAACGGAGGTGGGACAGGTTTTTCTCCGGATACTCCGGTTTTCCCTGTCATCAGCCTTTCCAGCAACACATAATAGTAATAATAATAATAATAATAATAATAATAATAATAATAATAATAATAATAATAATAATAATAATAATAATAATAATAATAATGTTCCGGACCGTCGTCAAATGTGCGGATCGCGCTGGAAACGGCTCCTGGACGGGTAATGACTAAGAATGCAGTCCGGCCGCGGGTTCAGTGCCGCCAAAGCACCCAATATGACACCACGCCGGATCTCCTGAAGGATTTTATACATATTAAAATGATTATAGGAAAAGACGGCAAAGATTTACGGACCCAACTGACCGGGAGGAATACCTGAGACTAGCCCGGGAAGTACGAAATCGATTGCTGGAAAGGAAGATTGAAAATGGGAGAAAACGTGCCGTAATCTAATAGAAAACGAGTCAGATCGGGAATTTTGGTGGATTCTCGCAGAAAACGAGTCAGATCGCGAATTTCGGCGGATTATATATCTAAAACAATAAGCATTCTATTATAAATTTCAGTACAATACCGTAGCGAAGCACGGGTATCTTGCTAGTCTCTGTATAAATTTTACTTAAGGAATCTAGCAGAGATATACCCCTATAGTTATTCATACTGTTTTAAGTACCCTTTCCCTTATATATTGGGCATACAATTCCTGTCTCCAAATCCTTAGGGTACTTCCTCCCATCAAAAATCTTATAGAATAGTTTAACTATGTCCTCTATCATTGTACCATTTTTGCTAATTTCCTTCCAAAACTTATTATTTATACCATTGCAACCCCCCGCCGCCCTGCTCCTAATTCTTCTTATCACTCCCAAAATTTCTTCTCTTGTGATTGCCTTGTCTAGTTCGTAAATTGCCACTATTCTATTCCTCCAAATTGGTTCGTCCCTGGCCTCACTCAACCAGAGCTCCCCTTCCCCCGAGTAATTGCCTAAAGTAGCTAACCCACTGTACATTCTCAATACTCGTTTTCTCTAGACTCCTTCTACCCATAATTATTCTATTTATCCTTCCCCAATCTTTCTCAGTGTTGTTCAATTTACATTCTTTATTTATGGCTTCAGTCTGGTCCTCTAACCACGCCTTCTTATCTCACAAATTTTCTTTTAGTAATCTTTTCTTAACTTACAAAAAACCTCCCTTTCTAAGCTCCCACATTTTTTCCATACTCCCCTAAAGCTCGCAGCACCCTCTTTCGTATACCTTCACACTCTATATTAAACCACCCTTTTCCCTCTTTCTTTTTTCTTCTTCCACCATTATCTATCTGAGCTATCATCTTTATTGGATGTAGCAGCAATTCCAAGGATTTATCGATCTTATTATCCTCTAACGCCATTTCCCATCCATATTTCAGTAAGTATACTTCTTCTTTTGCTAACCTGTCCCAATCCCTTTCCACTTTCTCTGTCCATTTTTACTTATTATACTCTCTCCCTAGTTCATCCTTCATCTTAACTTCTTTCCTTATATTCTTCTCCCCCCCTTTTTTAACAGAACCCACACGGGGAAATGGGGTGATTCAATCCAGTCTCCTACTTCCATCCTTATAATATCCTCTAACACTCCCTCCGAGCTTAAAAACATACCTATCACACTCCCCCCCTGCTCTGAGACGTAGGTCAATTTACCCGTACTGCCACCCTCTTTCCATCCATTCAAAATATATAAATTACCCGCTGCGCACAACTCTAAGAGCTTCTCCTCATAACTGTTTCTAGTTTTATCCTCACTTCTTCGCGCGCGCCAATCTCTTCTACTAGTTTACTAATCTCTTCTTAAATTTAATTTAATTTAATATAATTTAATTTAATTTAATTTAATTTAATTTAATTTAATTTAATTTAATTAGTACTACAATTCCTCCTGGGGCTCGTCCCTTATTCCCCTCCTTTCTTCTATTTTTATATTTAATCACAAACCCCTTCCATGAAATCTCTTTCCCTGCTTCCAACCACGTCTCCAAGAGTGCCACAACATCGAAACTTTCTACTACTTCTCTAACTTCCTTATTTCCTATTTTGTTTCTTATCCCCTCTATATTCACATATCCTGTTTTCCAATATAGTTATAACTTATCCTCCCTCCCTTCCAAATTGACTCAATTATTCTTACGCCTTGTATCTCCCACCCCCTCATTCCCTGTTTCGATACCTCCTTTTCTTAACATTCTTTGACGTTCCATACCTTCCTTATCCTCCCCCCTCCCCTTGCACACTTTATCCCACATGTCTTTTAGGCTCCTACTTCTTCCTCTGTTCATAACTTCTTTACCTTTTTGTCGATCACTCTTCTCATGTACTTTCTTGCTCTCTAAACCACTACACACTGCACCCACCGGTTCTTGCTGCTCACCCTCACTTGCCTCTTCACTGCTCTGTTCGTCTGCATCCACATTGCGTTGCCCACTTTCACATGGGTTGATCTCCACTCCTTCCGCCACTTCACTCCTAGTTGTTTCTGCTTCCTGTCTTCCATCTTGCACTGCCATCAATCCACCCTCGGAAATGACGTGTTCGTCCATCTCTTTCAGCTTCGCCACTGGGTGCTCCCTAACCCATCTCCCATTCGTCACCACTAGACCCAGACCTCTTATGTGGGCTTTTAGGCCTTGCTGCCTCGCTCTCCAAAGATGCCTATTCAGAATCTTTATATTTTCCACACCTTCTTTTCCCATGTCCCTCCTCACCCATACTTTCTGACCCTGCAAGTTACTGCCGTTTCTTAGCACAATTTCTGCCATTAGAGTAGAGAAAAACTGTACCCTAATTGGTCTCCATCCTTTTGCTTTGCCCACTCTCTCCACATCGTCTATGTCCACTTCACTGAAATTTATCTTCATCCTATCCCGTATGACCTCTACCACTTCATAGATTAAATCAATCTTTCCTTCTTTCTCACCTTCATCCACACCATATATAAATAAGGCTTTCTTCATTCTCTCCTGCCTGTACCCTTCTGCTTCCTTCTTCATCATCATCACCCCCTCTTCCAGATGTTTCACCTTCCCTCTTAATAACTCTATCTCTTTCTCATTGTTGCACGCTCTCTTCTTCGATTCCTCAGTCTTCGTCTCCAACCATTTCTTCATGTTCCTTATCTCCCTTCTCTCTGTTCTTCCATCATGTCCTTTATTCCCTGCACCTTATCCCATTGAAAATGTTCTTGAATTACTTCCTTCACTGCCACCTTCAGTGCTGCCATATCCTCCATGCTGAATTTGTCATTGGTATTTGGGCCTGGGTTCAATTCCAGCCCTCTCCTCGCCCCAATGACCAGAAGCACTGCTAACACTGCTGCTACCAGCACCGCTTCACCCCATTTTACCTCCATTTTTCCTTTTGCCAGTCCATTCTTGGCTACTTCCTCCGCTTCAGCTGCCACCTCCCAATCGCGGCCCGTTACTGCTCGATACCAATCAAGGTAGTTTGAGTAAGAGGTAGGGATCACGCGCAGGTCTCCCCACCAAGCTTGGCCGTTGATGACGTCACGTGAACCCTCAGCGCCTTGTGTTCTGCATGAGGTAGGCTAATACGCAGCTGTAAGCCATTCTGTTTTAGCCACAAGTTAGAGATAAGACTACTTCATTGATATTTTAACATCACCTCACAATAGGCATTGCACTTCACTATTACAGTAAAGTAATAATAGGAGATCAAATACAGTGTGAATCCAGCTGCGTTTCTGAAGTATTTCGATCTGTATAAAAGGTTGTAACAATGCTAAGACTGTGATCGCAGTGGAATGACCATTCCATATGTTCATGTTCTCAACACCTACATGATAACAATAACAAGGGGCTCTAATTGTTACAGTTACAGACGCGAAAATTAAAGCTTGATGACTGCAAGAAATATGTCCGTTGTTACAAGCAATATTGGGAAACTATATACACTGTCAACAACACAAACAGCAAATGTTAGGAAACTGTCCACAACACAAGCAGTACAGTAAATGTTCTCCTCCAAGTGCCAGGAACTGACAAACTCCACGTTAACATTAGATAGGCCATATAAATTAATGAGCCTGCATATTAACATTCTTAGCACTGGTTTCATATAAAACATAATAAAAATGCCATTCATAAAAATATAACAGGTACTTTATACACAAAGTGTAATGCTGATATTTAAAAAAAAGAATATCAAACACACTTATCCCTAGCATCAATGGAATTTCTTTGCTTTTCTTCTTTCTATATCGGTATTTTATTAACTGAAAGCCGGTCTCTTGAATGTCTTACTTTTGTTTAAAGCGCCCATTCGAATAAAAGAACGGCTTCTCACGAAGCAACTTGCAAACTCATAAATTTCAGGGAATTCTTTCTTCAGGATATCCGTAAGGTTTGTGATGATGTTAGAACCCTCTTTCAGTTCTTTCCCGTGGTAAAATTGAAACTACCGAGCTTGATAACTGCAGTCGCTTAAGTGCGGCCAGTATACAGTATTCGGGAGATAGTGGGTTCGAACCCCACTGTCTGCAGCCCTGAAGATGGTTTTCCGTGGTTTCCCATTTTCACACCAAGGAAATGCTGGGGCTGTACCTTAATTAAGGCCACGGACGCTTCCTTCCCACTCCCAGCCCTTTCCTGTCCAATCGTCGCCATAAGACCTATCTTTGTCGGTGCGACGTAAAGCATCTTGCAAAAAAAAAATGGACCTCTTTTTGAAATCTAATTTCCACCCCTTGTAGTTTGATCTGTTTTCTTTCCGTAATTGTTTTCTATATCGAGGTTCTTCTTCTTTACCCTAAAAGCTACAATATAGCCTGTGAAGTTTTCAAGCAGCTCGTCACGATCCTTGGTTTCGTGACTGTCCACGAGCTGTTTTACTAGTTCTTCAAGGGCTTTAACGAACTCTTGCTCATCCTCCGGTAAATAATAGGATGTTGTGGGCTCAACGCTGGCCTTAGACTGGCACACGATATCCGAGTTTTGATCGAGTTCATCAGTAGCATGTAACATATTTGGGCGTAATGTTTCATAATCTTTCGAAGAACAGATGGAATTTCTTATCGCCTCGGAAGCATTGAGGCAAAGAAGCAATGATCTCACCTTTCGCGTCACAGCTGTCGGAAGAGGATGGTCATAAAGCCTTCCAAACCCTCGAAGCTGAGAAAGATAGCTTTCGATAATGTCTTGATTACTTCTGTCACCATTCATTTAGGTCAGTGGCTTTAGGGAATACATGAAAGTGTATGTTTCGTTCCTTCGCGTGCCTGCTATGATTTGTGCTGCCTGCAATGGCATGACAAAGCATATTGAAAAGTGTACCCTATTACTGCTTTTTACGTTTTATCACATAAAATAAACACACACGGTTTCTTATGCACCACAGGTATGTTACTATCGTGTATAATTAGCACCTAGCTTCTGCGTGTAGAGCGATTCTTATTCGAACTACCTCTACCTCATTCAGAGCAGATTCAACGCGAGGGTCCTGCGTGACGTCACAGCTCTGCTTGCTACTGCGCACCTCTCTCGTGATCCCTACCTCGTATTCTACGTACCTTGGATACCAATCATATTTACGGCACGCACTGTACAAAGCGACCTCACTCCTCGCTTGCTCAAGCCAGACTAGTAGTGTACCTAGGGCGAGAGTTGACCAGAGGCCATTGATCCCTAGATGAGTAGTAGGGCAATGGGAATTTGCGGATTTTGCGCACGAGAGCAAACTTAACCTCACAGTCGCCATCTTGGAGGGGACTAATCCCGCAGGGCGTAGTTTTTACGGCCAGATGCCCTTCCTAACCGCACAGGGCATAGTTTTACGGTCAGACGCCCTTCCCGATGTCATCTTCGAAGGGACTGTACTTAAGGGGCCTAGTTTTACGGCCAGATGCCCTTCCCGACGCCATGTTCGAGGGGCCCTAACTCACAGGGCCCAGTTTTAGGGTGAGATGCTCCTTCCAACGCCATCTTCGAGGATCTTAACCTTGAAGGGCCGTAGTTTACGGCCAGATGCCTTTCCTATCCTTTCAGGGCCTAGTTTTACAGGCAGATACACTTCCCGACGCCGTCTACGAGGGATCTAAACTTACAGGGCCTAGTTTTACGGCCAGAAGCAATTCCCACCTCACAATCGCCACCGTGGAGGGGCCTAACATTACAAGGCCAAGTTTTACGGCCTGATGCCCTTCCCGGAGCAATCTTGGAAGGGCCTAACCTCACAGGGCCTAGTTTCACGGTCAGATGCAATTCCCGTCGCCATTCTGGAGGGGCCTAAAAACACTGTGGCTATCTTGGGCCCCATTGTACGGTCAGATGCCCTTCCCTCCTCATATACGCCATTTTAGGAGGTATCGAACTAAACAGTCGCCATTTTGGGCCCAGTTTTACGGACAGATGCCTTTCCCTACGCCATGTTTGAGAGGCCTAATCACACACACGACATCCTGTGGCCCAGTTTTATGGTCAGATGATCTTCCCTCCTAACCGGCGCAATTTTGGAGGGGCCTAACTACACAGTCGTCATTTTGGCCCAGTTCTACGGTCAGATGCCCATCCCATCGCCATTTTGGAGGGGCGTACCTATACAGTCACCATCTTGGCGCCCAGAATTTACGATCAGATACCCCTCCCTCCTCACAGCCACCATGTTGGATTGGCCTAACTACACTGTTTTACTGTCAGATGCCCTTCCCATTACTATTTTTTGAGGGCCTAACCACACAGTCGCCATCTTGGGCCCAGTTTCACGGTCAGATGCCCTTTCCTCCTCACAGGCTCCCTTTGAAGGGGCCTAACCACACAGTGGCAAACTTGAACACAGTTTTACGTACATGTGCCCTTCCCTCCTCACAGATGCAATTTTGGTGGGGTCTTACTACACAGTCGCCATCTTGGGCGCAGTTTTACGGTCAGATTCCACTTCCCTCCTCACAGACGCCATATTGATGGGGCCTAACCACACTTTCCCATCTTCGGGACCATTTTTACGGTCAGATGCCCTTCCCGTTACCATTTCGGAGGGGCCTTACTACCCAGTCGCCATATTGGGTGCATCTTTACGGTCAGATGCCCTTCCCGTCACCATTTTTGACGGCCTCACCACACAGTTGCTATCTTGGGCCCAGTGTAACGGCCAGATGCCGTTCCCTCCTCACAGACTCCATGTTGGAGAGTCCTAACCACGCAGTCGCAATCTTGAACGTAATTTTACTTATATGTGCCCTTTCTTCCTCACGGACGCCATTTTTGTGGGGCCTCACTACACAGTCGCCATCTTGGGCGCAGTTTTACTGTCAGATGCTCCTTCCCTCCTCACAGACGCCATTTTGATAGTCCTAAGTACACGGTCGCCATCTTGGGCTCAGTTTTACGGTTAGATATCCTTCCCTCCTCTTAGACGCCATTTTGATGGGGCCTAAGCACACAGTCGCCACCTTGGGCCCAGTTTTACGGTCAGATGTCCTTCCCTCCTCTCCTCATCTGCTGCAGTTTAATACAGTAGTCAGATGCCCTTCCCTCTTCCTCATGATTTGGCGCAGTATTACTATCACATGCCCATCCCTCCTCGTCATCTGGTGTAGCTTTTTGGTCAGATGCTCTTCCCTCCTCCTCCTCACCTGGCCTAGTTTTACTTTCAGGTCCTCTTTCCTCCTCCTCATCTGTCCTAGCTTTGCAGTCGTAGGGGGTAGAGCCCTTCTCTTGTCGGAAAGCATTGAGAGGTCTGCTCAAGGCTTTGCGTCTCCATTAGACGGACAAAAACTAATTATAAAGAGCGTTATATGCCCTCACAGCGGAGAGGATGGAATTTTAATCAAGGCTTATTTTGTCATACACAATCTAGTGTTTAGAAATTGTACACTACCAGATGCGTTTCCCGACGTCATTCACATTAGCGAAGATAATAAGATGAAATGAATGACATGTTATATGATAGTATTAAGGGAGAGGGTATAACTCTTCTCGTGGCATCGAGACGTCTGCACAAGGCTTTACGTCGCCATCCGACAAGCAAATAACCATTATCAGCGTTATATGCCCCTCGCTGCAGAGATGATTGGATGGTTTTTTCCTAGCGCACACAATCTAATAATTAAATTGTATACTACTACTTACCTTACCTTACCCTGTTACGCTGAATGCCTCGGACGGCGCTGGCCTTCCCGCAGCAAACTGTGTAGGTTCAATCCGGCCTCAGCTGAGTGGGTAGAGGGAGAGGAGAGGAACGGAAATGCATTGTGCTCTAAGAGCCCCGGATGTGAAATGAAATGGCGTATGGCTTTTAGTGCTGGGAGTGTCCGAGTACAAGTTCGGCTCGCCAAATGCAGGTCTTTTCATTTGACACCCGTAGGCGACCTGCGCGTCGTGATGAGGATGAAATGATGATGAAGACGACACATACACCCAGCACCCGTGAAAGCGAATTTATCCAACTTAAGGTTAAAATTCCCGACACTGCCGGGAACCGAACCCAGGAACCCTGTGACCAAAGGCCAGCATGCTAACCATTTAGCCATGGAGCCGGACAGCTCCGGACATGAATAAGCCAAATTATAATTTTAGTAATTAACATTACAATAGATACACTGATAGTATGTTGATGTTGGGAATTTGGAACCCGGGCTCTCTAGTCGTGAAATAATGAGCATTTATTCTGTTTAATAGTAAAAACATGATGTCTGCGTGTAAGTATTCTCATCTGTCTACAAAAGCATCCGATCGCAAGTTGTGAGCCCCCTAGCACTGATATGAAATAACATCTTCTGTCCTCAGTGAAGAATTTGAGAATTAACAATTATTGCACTTTTTAGCGTAATTGAATACGATTTAACTATATCGTGATAAGAATAGATTGAATAAGGTACATTCCAGCATTTGCCTTACCTCATTTAACGTAATATAAACTTTGAAGAAAAGAAATGGATTAATACTTTTTTCCTTGATGACTTTAGTCACTACCTACGACAGGCAGGGGATACAATGGAAAAAATTCTGACCTGGCCAGGAATCGAAAATAGCGACAAAACATTTACTATCATTACTGAATAAACGGAAATCGTAATTTTAGTAACTAACATTATAAGTGTCGGCCTCTGTGATGTAGTGTTTAGTGTGATTAGCTAGCACCCCCGGAGGCCCGGGTTCGAATCCCGGCTCTGCCACGAAATTTGAAAAGTGGTACGAGGGCTGTAACGGGGTCCATTCAGCCTCGGGAGGTCAACTGAGTAGAGCAGGGTTCGATTCCCACCTCAGCCATCCTGGAAGTGGTTTTCCGTGGTTTCCCACTTCTCCTCCAGGCACATACCGGGATGGTACCTAACTTAAGGCCACGGCCGCTTCCTTCTCTCTTCCTTCCCTATCTCTTCCCATCTTCCCATCCCCTACCAAGGCCTCTGTTCAGCATTACAGGTGAGGCCATCTGGGCGAGGCACTGGTCATCCTCCCCAGTTGTATCCCCAGACCCAATGTCTCACGCCTAAGGACACTGTCCTTGAGGTGGTAGAGGTTGGATCCCTCGCTGATTCCGAGGGAAAAACCAACCCTGGTGGGTAAGCAGATTAAGAAGAAAGAAGGGAACATTACAATTGATGCGCTAACTGATAGTATTTGTTGGGGATTCGAACCCGGGCCTCTAGTCGTGAATAAACGATCATTTATTCTGTTTAATAGTAAATGAATACTATGTCTGCGTGTAAGTATTCTCATCTGTCTACAAAAGCAGCCGGTCGCAAGTTGTGTCGTGAGAAGAATAGTTTGAATATGGTGCAGTCCCAGCATTTACCTCATTTCAGTAAACGTAATATAACATTTAAAGAAGAATGGATTGATACGATTTTCTTTGATGATTTTACCCTTTTAGTTACTACTTACGATAGGCAGGGGATACCGTGAAAAAGAATCTCTGACCTGGACAGGAATCGAACGTGGCCGCAAGCAGCCGCTCGCAAGTTGGTAGCCCCTGGCACTGATGTGAAATAGCATCTTCTGTCTATAGTAAAGAATTAGAGAGTCAACAATTATTGCACTTTGTTAACGCAATTGAATGCGATTTTACTACATCGTGTTGGGATTTTGAACCCGGGCTTGAATAAACGGAATTATAATTTCAGTAATTAACATTACACTTGATGCGCTAACGGATAGTATTGTGACTTTATCGGTCATGTACATATTTATTTATTAATTATTTGGCAGTGAAAAACCTTTGTAAAGCTCCCTCGTACTTGTTACAAAACGTTGCATTAGGTTGCACATGCTTACACAACCTTTGTAACCTGCTAAACACCACTCCGTCTTAACTAAAAGGATACACAGATAGAGAGAGAGGGAAGAAAATCTCAAGCCAGAAAAATCGATAATGATACCGTCACCCGTTGAAAAAATGGCCGAACACGATGTTGCCAGCTCGCGAATCGCATTATTATGATGAGATTTCGAGACATGCATAATATTTAATATGGGAAACCTCGGGATGTGATATGATTTAATTATAGACATCTGCCAAACTTCTAATTCTTTATAATATATTAACGTGTGGAAGAATACGCAATCGTTGCATTATATAACACGCTAAGCGTCCCTTGTACGCAGCACCTTCATGGAAGACATTGTTGGGGCATTATTTTGATAATTAATTTTGAATAAATGGCCGAACATTTCAGGTTCCGCACATAACCGGACTACTTAAGAATCTGAGTCACACGTTTGAGTGTATTACAGATGTCATACGACACGTGGAACTATTAATTAAAAAAAGTAGTGAGGACTATCGATTGTCTCTTGCATGGAAGGGGGAAAGTTTATAAAAGGAATCAGATGATGACAACAGTATCCTTTTCACGCGAAGGATCCAAAGCAGAACCACGGTTTGATGGTGTTCTGATCTATTTAGTGTTTCAGACTGTAAATGTACAGTTTATATCTTCGAGAATATTGTAATTGTCTACAAACAATAGTATTTAAAACAGGTTGAAGTTATGTGATCGCAAGAACGGTATAATTGTAACTTTTTAAATGAAGCAACAAGTATGAATTTCATTATAGTGCAATTAATTGTATTTTGTGTGTTAAAGTGACGCAACAAGTCTTAATCTCATAAAAACTGTTATAAGTGTAGAAGATAACCATTGGAATATGAACGTGCTCAGCGGGAGTAGCAACGGACATGAACCCGTGACCAACGTCAATACCATGGAAGCTTAAAAGGAAAGAATGAGGGTCTTACCCGGGACCCGAACCTTGGATTGTTACGACATGATGATAAGTACTAAAATGAAATAATTTTTTAATAAATGCGCGGTTATTCATTATGCAGATCACGTAAATTAGGTTAGACATGTAAATTGCATGTATTTTTTTAATTAGAAAGAGAACTTGTGAGTGGTCTTCATATTCATTTATGTTCATTTCATGGAATTAATAGTCTACTCCATGGGCTTAAATATATATATAATTAACGTAATGCATGTATTTGACGTGATAAAAAAATATTAGTTAGTTTGAGAGTGCTTAGATTAGGTAAGTGAAATAGAAAGTAGATTTGTTTTGGCACTGAGCCAAGCCGTAATTTTGTATATTTATTTACGTGATATCCAAGCTTATTATGATAATGCATGTGATTATGCTTGTAAAAATGGATTATCGATTGTTAACATTAGGATAGCAAGGCACTCTTATTTTCACGTAATTTGCATGATTATATTTGTAGATGGCTGTATTAATTATATGCGTAACTTGTGACATGCCTAGACATCGAACAGACGCCCTCCTATTGAGATTAGCGTTTTCCTTTTATGTGAAATATTTTCCCTTTCTATATATGCGAAAAACGTTATGGATATGTTTAAAATCCATATTTGATTTTATTGATTTGATTTGAAAACGTAGGAAAAACCTAGGCTGTATTCTGTAATCGGATGGAATCGAAGCCGGTCATTCTGAGTTGATGGATGTGAATATAAGAAAATGAACACTGGATTGATATTGTATTATAGAATTATGGCAGGACAGTGAATTTATAAGCCAGTGGAGCTTTGGAAATATGATATGAGAATATATAATGAAATTAGATTATTTAACAAATATGTGTTCCAAGGGAAACGATTTGCTTTCACCTTGAGATGTTGAAAGGATATTTCTGCCACACTGGGCCATTATTTGCCCGGGCTTTGACGTCCAGAGATTTACGATGAGGGGAGAGTGAAGAAGGATTGCCCCTTTTAAAGGATTACTGTATGCTGTATTGTTCGAGTTATTCCACTTAGAATGAAGGCCGTGCGACACCGATTATTGTTTAAAGGGTTCTTTGACATTTTCATGTATGATCTTATAATAATATTTAACTAACTGGAACGCCAGTATTATCATTTATTTGATGACCATATGATTAATTAAGAAAGGCAGTTTTATTAGTCCCGTTTGTCGATGCCATCTTGGATATCATCGGTTCGAGTTCTGAGGCAACCATGGATTTTTGTTGTCACATTTTTTTTTATATACAGCCAATTGCATGTGTATATTGTTATTGTTTATTTTCATACTGTGTACATATTTTCTTTTTTTATACATTCTTTTAGTCGTGTTTCACTCTTTATGTGGATGTCAAATCGAGTTTTATTTTCGTAATTTTTGTCATTGGATTCATTGGGATGTGGGTTCGATTTCTGGACCCGACATCAGTCATTTTATTTTGATTAGGATTATATCGACTAGCATGCATTTATTCTTTGTTTATTTTTGTAATATAATTAATTTAGCTAGGTGACCACTTCAAGTTATCTTCAATTTAATTTGTTGTATAAATAATTGCTTCTTCTGATAGTGAAGAAAGTTATTAATGATAACCGTCGCATTTATAAGGATATTTCTGATTTTTTTATTTGAAAAGTATGTTATACAAATTATGATGTAATATTTATCATCATGTCGGGAAGAAGAAAGAAGTAAAGGAGAAATAAATTTTTTTTTGACACTTTACAATTTGTATTTAGTCCGTTGGACATTGCATATTCAACATTGATATACTATAAATATTCAGGATCAACCTTTAATTAATTTGATTTATCAAGGCTCAATAAATAGGTATTTAAATTTTTGTCTGCCTGTCATTTTGCCGAATAACATTGTATCCCTGGTTACCTTCCGTTCATTTATGCCTTTAAGCTAGTTATGTGTTATTTTCTTTGATCTTCTGCCGCGAACGCACCATGGCCTTGGGAGGTCGGTGGTTTGATTCTTTGGAACGGAAGGGTGCAGTAGACCCTTGCACGGTCGGAAGAGCATTTGCTCACCCATCATTCTGAAATTTTTTTGTTCCTTCCTGATGAGGTGGCATTTGACTCTAGACTAAAAAGGTCCCTTTCCATCAGGCGCTTTGGCGTATGGTGCTATATGGCGGTATCCCGACTTTTTAGGGATTATCATGCAGTCATTTGGTTCTATGCGGCAAAATGGCGAGGGGTGGAAAGGTTGCAGTATGTTGTTGGGAATTTGAACCCGAACTTCTAGTCGTGAATTAATAGCCGCTCGCAAGTCTTGAACCCCCTGGCACTGATATGAAATAGCATCTTCTGCACGCAGTGAAGAATTGGAGAGTTAACAATTATTGCACTTCTTTAACGTTTCGTGGCAGAGCCTCTATTCGAACCCTGACCTCTAGAGGTAGCAGGCCGTGCCGTTATGTTAGGTACTATCTCGACATTCAGCTGGAGGAGAAGTGGGAAACCACAGAAAACTAGTTCGTGGATGGCTGAGGTGGGAATCGAACCCACCTCTACTCAGTTGCCCACCCGTGGCTGAGTGGACTCCATTCGAGCCCTCGTGGTAGAGCCGGGAATCGAACATGGGCCTCTAGAGTTAGCAGGCCGTGGCGTTAAGTTAGGTACTATCCAGGCATTATTGAATGCGATTTAACTATATCGTAAGAAGAATAGACACGCACACCGCGCACCCAAGCAGCTGAGACAATACGATTATTATTATTCTGTCACTGTTGTGTAGTAGATAATGTGATGACTAGGACTCAGCTAAGTGCACCGTAGTCGCCAACCAGCGCACTCAAGTTGTAAGGCCGTGGGTGCCTCTTTCATTATAACAGGCAGGGGATACTATGATTGATATTCTAGACTTTAGTAGGTTACCACACAACAATGAGGCATAAAACACTGATATAAAATACTATCTTCTGGCACAGTGAAAAGAAGCGATAATAACTCTCGCTATCTACATTATTTATTGATATTATTCGCAGCATAACACAACATAAACTTACTACGTACAAGGAACACATTTAATAGTGTATAATCGTATATTATATTGAAGAAATGATACACACTTCACTTACCTTACTTAACGTAGTATAAACTTTGAAGGAAAGAAATGGATTATAGCTCACACGCACACCATGCACCCAAGTAGTTGAGAAAATACGAGTATTATTGTACCAGGAGGTATACCTCTACGCCGCACGTTTAAATCTTGCGCCAATTGGAACTCCTCTGCTGGAGAAGCACTGAACTTAAACGGGACCTACTTAAACCTTTCCTCTGAAGATGTCACTGTGTAAATTTCGACTTGTTTTTGTTTACTATTTGTCAAGAAGTTTGGACATTCTCTCGTAGATGTCACTGCCGAAAAACTATGATCATGCAACCTGGTGCGAAGTGAAGGAACCTTATTTGAAGAAATTTTGTATTCATAAGTTTGTTCATTACTAAATTTCGTTTATTCATTTGTGGGTTGGCAATATTTATCTTTCTTTCCGCCAGTTTCTAATTTAGCCAACCCAGAATTTCTGTAATTAATTTTCAGCCAATCACAGGCTTCTTCTTCGATTTGGTGTGTAACTGTATGGTATCCAATGAAATTGAGAGGGTGTGGCTTAATTATTCATGAAAGGTCTCGAACCTTCCCTGAGGGTTTATAAACTGCTGATTTTCACATCTCTCGGCCACTCGATTAACATCTAACTAAGTGTGTGGACGTAAAGCAGGAGGCGGGAAGCGCCTCTTTCATCAGGCAGCAGGTCTTCTGTAAGGTAATGGCCTTTTAACATCTTTATTTCTTGCTAGCTCAGCAGTTTAACCCGCGGGAAAGGTCCGAAGCCTTTACAATGTAACTTAATTTCCTAAGTATGTAATTTTCTGCCGGCTTATGTAAAAACTTAATTAAATTTGTAACTGTAATTCGGGGATAGAGAGTGATTTACCCTCTCGAGCTCCCCTTCATTTTGGTTTGGGGTGACTACGTCTTGGTAACTGAATTTTTCTCTTCCGTAATGTTTAAATTTCTTTCTTATACGGGTCACCTCCATAGGTTGGGAATAGCTCCTGTGTCATCGGCCTAGTGCCTTTTAGGTTTTAAGAATGCATGTGTAGAAGTGCAAATACTCGCCTCCATTCCTTTTGGTTTTTTCGGGCAATTTACTTATCCTGTTATTTTTCTACTAAGGCCCAGTAGGTTGGATACGAGGTACCCCCGTTTCATTTTTGTAAGTTGTGCCTTGATGGCAATTGTAAAGTATGCTATTGCCTTGAAGAGGCTTGAGAAACTGAGAGCGTGTCAGCTCTTTTCTTGTGTGGTAAAAGTGCCTCTGGGAGGCTTGATATGGTAATCGGGAGCAAGTGCTCCAGGTATTAGGGTTTTTCTGCCCTTTTGAACAAATTGTTGCTTGGTTAAAATCGAACTAGGAGCTCTGAATTGTAAAATTAGGGCTCGCAGCCCGAAGAGTGTTTAAAGGCTGTAATCTTGGATCCTTATAAGTATTGGTTCTAAATTGCCATACCGTTGTTGTATCACCTAGTAATATGTTGTGAAAGTTTTGTTATTCTTGCTGGTTAAAATTCAGAAAAATATAACTTTGTTAAAGTTTTATATTAACTTTGATTTTGTAGTTAGACCCATTCACCCCGGCACCTTCTTTCATCTCTACGTTCCACAGATAACCCCGGAACAATTATTATTATTTCCGTCAATGTTGTTTAGTAGATAATGTGATTAGCTAGGACACAGCTAAGTGAACTATGGTCGTCAACTAGCGCACACAAGCTGTAAGCCCGTAGGTGCCCCTTTTAGTCTCCTCTTATAACCGGCAGAGGATACTATGAGTGATATCCTAGACTTTAGTAAATTACCACACAACATTCGGAAACGACACATTAGGCATAAAACACTGATATGAAAATACCATCTTCTAGAAAACAACTTATATAGAGAAGCGTTAAGGTGTTTAATTGTGCACGCACACACACACTTCAATCACTTTTTTAGTAATTAATTGCTTACCTCAGATTACCATAATATATACTGTACTTAAATATGAAAAATAAGGGAATTAAAACATGCTTAAAATGTTATAGGCGGTCTTCAGTGTGTTATCTTATGAAATGAATGAGTCTGCAGCTGAACATGTGTGTCTGCCTGCTACCGCAACAGGAAACGGATGTTTCAAATTTCATCGTAACATTACACACATGTACAGACAGCTGTTTTTCGCTGTGTTACAATCTCTGACATACAGTACTAATAGTTGAGAATTATAAAATGTAATAAATTAAATTAACAGATACGATTTTTAAAAAGGTTGCGCCGGCCGCGCGGTTTAGGGGGGTTGCGTTCCTGCCTCTTACCTACAGGCGTCGGGTTCGATTCCCGGCCAGGTTAAGGATTCCTACCTGTTCTGAGGGGATAGTTCATGGCCGGGTTGATTCCCGGTCAGGTCAGGGATTTTTACCTGCATCTAAGGCTTGTTCGTAGTCTACACAGCCAACATTGGATAGTCCGTGGCCGGGTTCAATTCCTAGTCATGTTAGGGATTTTTACCTGCATCTAAGGGCTAGTTCGTGGTCTACACAGACTACATTGGATATTTCGTGGCCGGCATCTTTACGGCTATCGACATACACATAATCTTTATTGTCTCTTCTTGAAGGAGATGAACACGTAACGTCGTAAGGAAAGACTAAAAGGAGCACCTATGCTCCCGGAGACCCTCTGAACTGAAGGCTACAAGAAAGGCCTAGCAATTTACAGGAAGCGGCTGTAGTCTTAAATAAGGTACAGCCCCAGTATATGCCTGGTGTGAAAATTGGAAACCACGTAAACCATTTTCATGGCTGCCGACATGAAGTCTCGAACGCTAACCATTCCACCGTAGATCGCATTCAATAATGCCTGGATAGTACCTAACTCAACGCCACGGCCTGCTACCTCTAGTATCGTCGCCGTAAGACCTATCTGTGTCGGTGCGACGTAAAACAACTAGCAATAAAAATAGCTACCTCTAGAGGTCCGGGTTCAATTCCCGGCTCTACCACGAGGGCTAGAACGGAGTCCACTCAGCCACGGGTTTGAAACTGAGTAGAGGTGGGTTCGATTCCCACCTCAGCCATCCACGAAATAGTTTTATGTGGTTTCCCATTTCTCCTCCAGCTGAATGTCGAGATAGTACCTAACATAACGGCACGGCCTTCTACCCCTAGAGGTCCGGGTTCGAATAGAGGCTCTGCTACGAAACGTTAAAAAAAAAGTGCAATAATTTTTAACTCTCCAATTCTTCACTGTCGGCAGAAGATGCTATTTCATACCAGTGACAGAGGGCTCCCAACTTGCGAGAGGCTGCTTGCGGCCGGGTTTGATTCCTGGCCAGGTCAGGGAGATATTTTTCATTGTATCCCCTACCTGTCGTAAGTAGTGACTAAAAGGACAAAATCATCAAAGCAAAAACGTATTAATCCATTTCTTTTCTTCAAAGTTTAAATTACATTAACTGAGGTAAGGCAAATGCTGGGACTGTACCTTATTAAAACTATTCTTCTAACGATACAATTAAATCGCATTCAGTTACGTTACAGAACAAATTTGTTAAGTGGCTCACACGCTACACCAAAGAGACCCACTCTGTAGCCTGTAAGAAAGAAAATGGGTCCAACTTGTTAACTATCCAATTCTTCACTGTGGGCAGAAGATGCTATTTCATATCAGTGCCAGGTGGCTCATCGCTTGCGAGCGGCTATTAATTCACGATTAGAGGCCCGGGTTCAAATTCCCAACAACATGCTATCCGTTAGCGCATCAAGTGTAATGTTAATTACTAAAATTATAATTCCGTTTATTCAAACCCGGGTTCAAAATACCAACACCATATAGTAAAATCGCGTTCAATTACGTTAACAAAGTGCAATAATTGTTGACCCTCTAATTCTTTACTATAGACAGAAGATGTTATTTCATATCAGTGCCAGGGGACTCACAACTTGCGAGCGGCTGGTTTTGTAGATAGATGGGAATACATACATGCAGATATCATGTTTTTACTATTAAACAGAATAAATGTTCATTCATTCATGACTAGAAGGCCCGGGTTCGAAATTCCCAACATCAACATACTGTCTGTTAGCGTATTTATTGTAATATTATTTACTAAAATTATAATTCCGTTTATTCATGCCCAGGGCTTTTAGCGCACAATACATTCCCGGTCCTCTCCTCTCCCTCTACCCACTCAGCTGAGAAGGAATTGAACCTGCACAGTTTGCGGCGGGAAGGCCCTCGACGTCCGAGCCATTCAGCGTAACAGGGTAAGGTAAGGTAAGTAATAGTATTCAATGTGTGCTTGCATATGAAAAGGGACCACATCTTGGGTATTGAGATGAAGGTACTCTCGTGTTCCATAATACAGTATGTAGCTGTCTGTCTGTTAGGTCATCAGCCCAGGGGCTGGTTGGATCCTCAAATAGCACCACCAAACGTTATGCGGTTATAAGGAAACCGCAAAAACCAATGGCAGCACCAAAATGAGGCGTACTAGGCAAGACGAGGAGTGAGGTAGTTTGCCATTGCTTTCCTCACTGGGTCAGAAAGTGCTATTGCAGCACGGCTGACCCTATGAGCAACACTTTTCATAACACTCACATGCACTCGTCATGCTCTGAATGTCATTACTCAGCACCACCCATACCCCGGCGGCTTCCATATTGTCACAGCCATGGATGAGACTGGGACTTCGGTGGAAGCTACACTTTACTCTGGCCTGTGCCAAGATATGGATACAAAAGTACTGTATCCATCATGAAATGGCAGCAGGCAAAATATGTAGCTAATATCATATAATTGAATTGAATGCCTGCGAAAAAATTAAGGCCTTAAATTAGCATGTAATGTTACAACATAAGATTTCATAACTTTTCAGTAGAGCTGTTTAGAAATTTGGTTACTTTGTTCCTTTAAACTTCTAGCCTCTTAGAGTCACAAGCGAATACAGATTTAAAAAATGACTGACACACCTGCTGCCATCTGAAGTGATAAATTGTGTAAATTTCTTTCCTGTCATAATTTTTTCACTTAGTAGCTGCCGTCATTGGCTGGTTTCGCACTAATGCATTCATCACACCCATCATTAATACGTGGTGGTGATTGACATGTTCTCCACAATTGTAATCCAGTTCCCGACATTCTACTCTCGAAGAATATTTGAAGCTTTCGGGAAAAAGACCAGTGGATTTTCTTGTACAACCACAAACCTTATTTATAAATTCTTTAACCCCCTCCGTATATTCGGAGGTTGTTTTTACTTTGGGAACATCATGCAGAACACTTACGTCCGCATCAACAGCGTTCTCCTGCAACTCGTCTGTTGTGGAAATTTCAAAAGGTTCACTTTCCTCAAAATCACTATCATCATCAGAATTTTCACTTTCAAACTCGAGGGGTGCACTGAAGTAATCCGAAATAATATTCGATAGTTCCGGCGGCAAGTCACTGCCCGTACATTGTTTTAAAACTTTCACAATAACATCTGCTGCATCACTCGGCTTTGACATAGTCAGAATTATTGCACCTTATTTTGGAACCTAGTCTATTTTGAGACGTTTTTTAATAAGCTTAAATACACAAGTATATGAATAATAAGGAGAACACCACACTTCTGCGCAGTATGAAATACACTGAAAGAGTGCATCGGTATCGGAAATGGTTGAAGCAGAGAGGATGTGTATGAAACCTGTTACCTTTATTAAAAGTGCCCAGATCATAAGGTAAGATATCCGATATCTTATGCTCGCGGAGCTATGAGCGCGAGCGAGTAAGTGTGTGGACCGTCGCTTACGATGCGAAAAGAGGTCCCTTTTCTTAGTATTGAATAAACCTCATGTTTCTGCAGCGATTATTGTTAGAGGGCTTTTAAATTCACGCAGTGAGTACATGACGATCTAAGCAATACATAGGTATCAAAAATGAAAATTCTACATTTAACTCCCGTCAGTAGATATTTACAATTACTTCGTGAACTGTAGACCGAGAAGTGGTCCATTTTCTTGCGCACGGACACCAATTTCTAATTATTAGATTGTGTGTGCTAGAAAAAAGCCATCCAATCTTTTTGCAGCGAGGGGCATATAACTCTGATAATGGTTATTTTTCTGTCGGATGGCAACGTAAAGCCTTGTGCAGACCTCTCGATACTATTCGACACGAGACGTCAGGAAGGGCATCCGGTAGTATTCAATTTCTAAATACTAGATTGTGTATGTCAAAAGAGCCTAATTAAAATTCCAATCCTCTCCGCATGAGGGCATATAACGCTACTCATAGTTATTTGGTGTCCGTCTACCTTGAGCAGACCTCTGAATGCTATTCGACAAGAGAAGGGTTTTACACTCTCACACTGTAAAACTAGGCCAGATGAGGAGGAGGAAAGAGCCTCTGACCGTAAAACTACACCAAATGAGGAGAGGGGATGGGCATCTGACCGTAGAACTGGACCAGATGAGGAGCAGAAGGGAATGGCATCTGACCCTAAAACTGGGCCAATGTGGCAACTGTGAGGATAGGCCCCTCCGAAATGGCGTCTAAGAGGAGGGAAGGACACCTAACCTTAAAACTTAGCCCAAGATGGTGACTGTGTGGTTAGGCCCCATCAAAATGGCGTCTGTGAGGAGGGAAGGGCATCTGACCGTAAAATTGGGCAGAACGTTGCAACTGTGAGGATAGTCCCCCTAAAATGGCGTCTAAGAGGAGGGAAGGTTATCTAACCGTAAAACAGGGCCAAAATTGAGACTGTGTGGTTAGGCCCCATCAAAATGGTGTCTGTGAGGAGGGAAGGGGCATCTAGGAGTAAAACTGCTCCCAAAATGGCGACTGTGTAGTTATTTCCCGCCAAAGTTGTGTCTGTGAGGAGGGAAGGGCATCTGGCAGTAAAATTGGTTTTACAATTGTGAGTGTGATGTTAGGTCCCTCCAAAATGGCGACGGCAAGGGCATCTGAACTGGGCCAATATGGTGACTGTGTAGTTAAGCCCCTCCAGAATGGTAACGGGGAAGTCATATGACCGTCAAACTGGGCCCCAAGATGGCGAAGGTATGGTAAGGCCCTCAAAATGGCGGCTGTGAGGAGGGAGGGGCATCTGACCGTAAACCTGGGCCCCAAGATGGTGACTGTGTTGGTTAGGTCCCTCCAAAATTCAGTCGGGACAGGTATCTGGCCGTAAAACTGGGCCGAGATGGCGACTGTGTAGTTAGGTCTCTCCGAAATGGCGCGTGTGAGGAAGGAAGTGCATCTGACCGTAAGATTTGGTCCAGGGTAGACACCGTGTACTTAGGGCTCTCCAAAATGGCGACGGGAGGGGCAAATGTCCGTACAAATTGGCCCAAGATGGCGACTGTGTAGTTGGGCCACTCCAAAATGGCGTCTGTGAGGAGGGAAGAGAATCTGAGTGTAAAATTTGGCCCAAAGTGGACACCGTGTACTTAGGGCCCTCCAAAATGGCAACGGGAGGGGCGTCTGACGTAAAACTAGGCCCTGTTCGGTTAGTCCCCTCCAAAATTGCGCCGGGAAGGGCATCTTGTCGTAAAACTAGGCCGTGTAAGGTTAGGCCACTCCAAGATGGCGACTGTGAGGAGGGAAGTGCAGCTGGCCGTAAAACTAGGCCCTCTAAGGTTAAGCCCCTCAAGGATGGAGACGCGAAGGGCATCTGTACATAAAACTAGGCCCTGTATGGTTAGGCCCTCGAAAATGGCGTCGGGAAATTCATCTGGAAGTAAGAAAAGCCCTGTAAGGATAGGTAGGGCATCTGACCGTAAAACTATGCTTTGCAAGATTAGGCCTCTTCAATATGGTGTCGGGAAGGGCATCTGACCGTAAAACTGTGCTTGTGAGGTTAGGAAGGGCATCTTGTGCTAAAACTAGGCCCTGTAAGGTTAGGCCCTTCCAAGATGGCGGCGAGAAGAGCATCTGTCCGTAAAACTAGGCCTGTAAGTTTGGTCCTCTCAAAAATGGTGCCAGGAAAAATATCTGGCCGTAAAACTAGGCCATGAATTGATAGGAAGAGCGTCTGGCTGTAGACTAAGCCCTGTGAGGTTAGGCCCGTCCAAGATGGCGCCTGGAAGGGCACCTACTGCATAACTGGACCAGATGAGGAAGAGGAGGAAAGGGCATCTCTCAGTAAAATTGGGCCGAAGGTGGCAACTATGAAGATAGGCCCCTCTAAAACGGCGTCTGTGAGAATGGAAGGGCCATCTGGGCGTCAAACTGCTCCCAAGATGGCGACTGTGTAGTTAAGCCCCTCCAAAATTGCGTCTGTGAGGAGGGAAGGCCATGTGACAATAAAATTGGTTTTAAGATTGTGAGTGTGATGCTAGGTCCCTCCAAAATGCCGACGGGAAGGGCATCTGAACTGGGACAAGATGGCGACCGTGTACTTAGGCCCCTCCAAAATTACGTCTGTGAGGAGGGAAGGGCATATGGCAGTAAAATTGGTTTTAAGATTGTGAGTGTGATGTTAGGTCCCTCCAAAATGGCGACTGGAAGGGCATCTGAATTGCGACAATATGGCTACTGTGTAGTTAGGCCACTCCAAAATGACAACGGGAAAGACATGTGTTCATAAAACTGGGACCCAAGACGGCGATTGTGTGGTAAGGCCCAAAATGGCGGCTGTGAGGAGGGAGGGGTATCTGACCGTAAAACTGCGCCAAGATGGCGACTGTGTCATTAGGTCCTTACCAAAAGGCGCGTGTGAGTAGGGAAGAATATCTGACCGTAAACTGCGCCACAAGATGATGACTGTGTTTTTATGCCCCTCTAAAATGGCGACGGGAATGGCAAATGTCCGTAAAACTTGGCCCAAGATGGCGACTGTGTAGTTAGCCCCCTTCAAATTGGCACCTGTGTGGAGGGAAGAGCATCTGGCCGTGAAACTGGGCCCTAGGTGGACAGCATGTACTTAGGGCCCTCAAAAATGGCGAGGGGAAGGGCGTCTGACCGTAAAACTAGGCCCTGTTCGTTTAGGCCCCTCCAAGATTGCACCGGGAATGGCATCTGGCCATAAAACTAGGCTCTGCAAATTTAGGCCCCTCCAAGATGGCGACTGTGTGGAGGGATGGGCATCTGGTCGTAAAACTATTCCTTGAGGTTAGGAGGTTATCTGGTCGTAAAACTACGCCCTGTGTTGTTAGGCCCCTCCCAGGTGGCGACTCTGAGGTTAGGCTTGCTCTCGTACGTAAAACTACGCCCTGTGAGGTTAGGCCCGTTCAAGATGGCGACTGTGAAGTTGCTCTCGTATGCAAAATCCGGGAATCCCCATCGCCCTACCACTTAACCAGGGGTCTTTGACCT
Organism: Anabrus simplex; assembly: GCF_040414725.1. Taxonomy (NCBI): domain Eukaryota; kingdom Metazoa; phylum Arthropoda; class Insecta; order Orthoptera; family Tettigoniidae; genus Anabrus; species Anabrus simplex. The sequence goes on along the minus strand of NC_090266.1, from coordinate 946,665,876 downwards.
CGGATCAGAACCCCCTAGGTACACTACTAGGCGTCAATGACCTCGTTTGAAAATGTTGACTCCACACCCATTGTTTTACAATCGGTGTTGAGCTTACTACTTACATGCACACAATAACATAAGAAACGGCCCGAGAACGTTTTGGGGTTTCATGAAAAGTAAACTAAATAATAATTTGTTCATACATATGATGGAAACCATTTGGTAACTGCACAAGGAATAGCGAACGCGTTGGCATGTTATTTTCAAACAGTTTATGCACCCCAGCTTTCTTTATATACAGCCTCTGAATCAGTATCAATGATTACTGCTCACAGTTTGCAGATGGTTCCTATACGCGAAGAAGTGTACCGAAACGCAGTTATGAAACTTAAGGCAGCTGTATCGACGGGATTTGATCGCACACCTCCTTACATTATTAAAGGGTGTGCAGGGGTGCTTATGGTTCCAATATGTGCCATATATATTTTTTTACTTTAAAGACGCAAATATATCCTGAAATTTGGAAAACAAGTAATATAAGTCCGATTCTTAAATAGTGTGATAGTTCGAAAATCGAGAACTGCAGAGCATTCTCAATAATATGTGCTCCAGCGAAGCTCTTTGAACAAACACTCGATGTTAGAATATTTAATCATACGAGCAAACCATACGTAACAGAATTTCAGCATGAATCTTATCCCAAGCGTTCTACTTCGACTAATCTTATGAACTATATTCAGGATATATCTGATTCAATGAATGAAAGGCTTCCTATGCTTATACTGACTTCGCAAAAGCTTTTCATAAAATTGATCATGGCATATTTTTGAGTAAATTATCATTATTTGGCTTATCTTCTGAGTTTTTGTAATTAATTTCCTCATATCTGTCAGACAGAACATAGAATGTATCATACGCAGAAAATACTCCATTCCAGTTCAAAGTTAATTCTCGAGTTCCTCATGGCTCAAATCTTGGTCCATTGTTCTATTTATAATTTATGAATGACCGAAAGTAATAAAATATTCAAAGTGTTTACTCTTTGATCACGACCTGGGGATTTATAAGCAAATTACTTCCGCTATTTTCAAAAATGTTAAAACAATATTTACATCAAAATGAATAATTTTTGAAGGAAATTAATTCTGCAATGAAATATCACTATTATTTTTACCAATGTATATGATTTTGTGTATTTACTATCCTTATGATTATTTTCCTTTTTTCTTTGGTTAATTGTTTTCTTCTCCTCTAATTTTGTTATTTTATATTTTTATGTTTTATTGAAAATATGTTTAAATTGTTCTTAATTTAGTCAAGGCAGATTTTTATTGTTATATATTCTTTTGTACATACAGTATAGGTATCATTTATATATTGATGCATTTTGTACCATCCATTGTAATTGTGGATATACCCTGTTATGGATGTATAAATAAATAAATAAATAAATAAAATAAATAAATAAAAACCAAAATATGGACCATTACATTTATTTAAGGTCCGCCTCTGTTGTGTAATGGTTAGTGTGCTTAGCTGCCACCCCCGGAGGCCCCGGTTCGATTTACAGCTCTGCCACGAAATTTGAAAAGTGGTACGAGAGCTGGAATGGGGTACACTCAGCCTCGGGACGTCAATTGAGTAGAGGAAGTTCGATTCCCCCCTCAGCCATCCTCGAAGTGGTTTTTCGTGGTTTCCAACTTCTCCTCCAGGCAAATACCGGAATGGTACCTTCGCCGTTCCTTGTCCATCCATTCCTATCGTCCCGTCCCCTACACGGCCTCTGTTAAACATAGCAAGTGAGGCCGCCGCGGAGAGTTACTGGTCCTCCTTCCCAGATGTATCCCCCGACAAAATGCCTCACACTATGGAACACTGCCCTCTAGGCAGCAGAGGTGTCATCCCTCGCTGTGTCCGGGGTAAAAACCAACCCTGGAGAGTAAACGGATTACATAAATAAATGTATTCAAAGTGAGAATGTTTGAAATGAACGCACAATATAACAAATGTTAAAATTAGTGTAAATTTGATTTGTTCAGGTACGAACAACAATTATCTCCAATGCAATGGGCTGGCAGTGCTAACGTTATCGTCTCTCAGAAATATCGGGCGTCAGGGCATACTTCTGAGTTGAGGCTACCTGTTCGAGTACAGGCAGACACACAAATAATACATCGGGACATTCGTGAATCTGTTGTTGTTGCTTTTGTTTGAATCGTTATTCCATAGAATGGTTTTATGCACCCCTCCTTTTTGCATTTCTATGTAACAATTACATCCTCCATTATACTCTAATACCCGGTGAGTCCGCTGCGCCTGACGTTTTCTGCTGTTAGGCATCCCTACGAACGTCAGTGGTATTATGGTCGATTCTCCGTTGCCATGCACCAAGCTGAAGTCGCCTTTAATCACTTACTGCGCCATCACACTATGACTTTTGCAAAAAAAATTGTATGCGCCAGGTACTTACACAATGCATCAAACTACCATACGGTTATGTAAAGAGTACTTGCCAATTATAAACTTTCGAGTGGATTTAACATTAACGTTAAGAACGATGGCATACTGATAGAAAACGTGTGTATTTTTGTGAAGCGGGAAGTATTCTTACACTCAGTGTACGTTTTGACAAGCTGAACGGCACAGCCATCGTGGCGTAATGGATTATGTACGGAGATGGAAGCGCGTCTGTGTTTGAATGGTGGGTTCAAAACTCTCTATAGACAAAGTTGTTTTTTGTATCTTTAGCTTGAAGGATCAAACACAAAAACCAATCGTGCGGCATTCAACAAATAGCACGCAATGTTTGAAAAGAAATAAAGACACTCAGTGTGTCACAGGGCGGATGGCGTGGAGCACAATATTCCCTGACATCCCGCGGCCTTGTGCTATGGATTGTGGCCTAATATTACTCCTCGATGGATGTGATAATCCAAAGCTACTGAACACGAATTGTTTGCCAATAACAAGTTGTGGATTTAGTGTACTTCTCAGCGCAGTGAATACATCAACATCCACTGACCATACACCGCGCAATCTGTTAGCGTAGCTAGAATGGGCACGACCAATATTCCAAGTTGTGAAGTTAACTATAGTATGAAATTAACGCTAAAACAAGAGTGCACTGATAGGAAATGTGAGTGAATTAGAGAAGCGGAAGTATATGGACATCCAGTACGCTTTCTGGGGAAACGTTTGCAAGTGTTACCGTGGTGCCATGGACTGAGCAAAGACAAGCTGTTGCACAAAAGGGTGGTAAGTGGGCTCGAATGCAAAGGCCGCCAAGTCTACTTATTCACATTTTTACCATTTAGGATCAAATACAGCATCATTCGTGCCTCGTTCGACCAATAGCATGCAATGTGTACTGGCCTGACACTTGGTGTACCCTAGCAGTGTTGGTTAACTCATTGCTATTTATTCAACAGTTGAGTATGTTGACGCGCTCCTCATCGAGCATCTCATCAGCACAGATAGGTCTTATGGCAATGATGAGAATGTGAAGCATGGTAGAATGCACAGCGCCTGTACCACGAAAGAATTCCACACGATTAACAGCCAAGGGAGCCTCCGCGCCTCAGACGGCAGCGCGCAGGCCTTACACCGCTGGGATATGTGGTTCAAATCCCGGTCAGTCCATTTGAAATATGCGCTGGACGAAGTGGAGGTAGGACGTATTTTTCTCCGGGTACTCCGCTTTTACCTATCGTCTTTCATTCTAGTAACACTCTCCACTATCATTCCATTTCATTTGTCAGTCATTAATCATTTCACCGGAGGAGTGCGATAGGTTTCGGCAGCCGGCACAACTCCTATCCTCGCCACTAGGTGGGGCTTTATCTATTCCATTCCTAAATTGTCACATGACTGGAAACAGGCTGTGGGTATTATTCATGACAACCAATCGCAAAATACGTTTAAGAGGGTGGAGCGACCGTATGCGTATAACTTCGTTTTTTTTCTAACAGTTCCTGTTAGAGAGGCACCAGTTAGTTACGTCAGGTGATACATAACAGGCCAACATCAGCCAGTCGTCTGTTGTACAGATCTCGCACGCCTGTTTGTTTCGTCTGTATCACCTTCAGCTACATCAATAGCCCCACGGACGAGATTTCGAAACTTGTGATGGTTTCTCTGCGTGCACACTGACAAACGTTTCAAATGATTGCCCATTTGTATTTCACACTTCATTTTCGGATGAGTCACGATTTCGTAATAATGGCTCTGTGAATTGTCATAATATACAGTACTGGAGAGTTGAAAATCCCCACTGGGTAACGCAGACAGCATTTCACGGACAATGGCGAGTAAATGTCTGGTGTGGTATACTGGGTGATCACCTAATTGGACCATATTTCTTTGAGGATCATTTTACAGGAGCCCGGTACCTGCAATTCCTTCACGACCATCTGACCTTTAACAAGCGCGTTGGTCGTGCGGTTAGCGGCACGCAACTGTGAGCTAACATTCAGGAGATAGTGGGTTCGAACCCACTGTCCGCAGCTCTGAAGATTGTTTTCCGTGGTTTCCAATTTCATAATAAGCAAATACTGGGTCTGTACCTCAGTTAACGCTATGGCCGATTTCTTCCCATTCCTAGCCCTTTCCTCTCCCATCGTTGCCATAAGACCTATCTATGCCGGTGAGACGTGAAGCAACTTGCAAAAAAACTACCATTGCTGCTAGAGGATGTGCCCCTGGATGAGCGTGAAACCATGTGGTGTCAACACAACGGAGGTCCCCTCACATGCCAGCAGATGTTCGCAACCACCGGAATGTTACACACCCCTTTCGATGGGTAGGAATAGGAAGACCTGTCACCTGGCCTGCTAGATCGCGCGATTTGACTCCACTGGACTTCTTCCTATGGGGAATTTGAAGGATGTAACGTATGCTCAGCAGCCGGAAGATTCTGACAGCCTTCGGAATCTTATTACGGAAGCTTGTGAATCCGAAAGAGCTACAACGAGCGCGATTGTCATTTTAGCGACGTGCTGAAACGTGCACTGCTGCAGAAGGTCATCTGTTTGAACACTTCCTGCACTAACAGGCTGTTACTAAGAAAAGTGGATTCAAACACCCAACCATTCTGTCCTCGTCAAGCCCTGATTATAAAACGTCCACATAAGCAGCCCCGACGGTCTAGAACAATGCCGAAATAAATAAATAAATAAATAATCCACGACGCGAGGGAATTCTGATACATTGGCTTTGTGGACGATTCTCGGAGTACAAAATGCAAATAGAACTATCTGGCTCAAGTGGGATTTGAACCCACCTACCAACGACAGTTGTACTAGGAGCACCCCACATAATCTACGACTCCATGGTGACTCCAGCCTGCAGTTTACCGGAAAGCTTCCTAGATGGACAACTACTTCCGCTCCACCAATGCACACAAGTTTTCCACCAATATGCCATCGGTTTTAGTGTTCATTTCATACCCTAGTGAAAGCTTATAAATGGCACGTACTTTTTATATTACCGTACGAATATTTGATGGATTGTTTCGCATACATGTTTTTGCAAATATCTTGCTGTGATGGGGCAGTGAGTGGTTAGAGGTGACTGTCGCTTAATATATGGCAATGAAAAATCAACCATCACACCATCATTGACGTGCGTTGGGATGCCTAACAACAGAAAACGTCAGGCGCAACGGATTCACCCGTTATATCTGTCATACTCGTGCCTTGGTATACCCACTGCACTTCCCTTAAAAACTAACTGAACGTATCATGGATCTCTCAAGATGTGTTTTGTTATTCTGTCCCTGCTTTCTTTATTTCTTTCTTCCTTTCTTTCTTTTTTTCTTTCTTTCTTCATCCGTTTACCGTCCAGGGTTGATTTTTCACACGGACTCAGCGAGAGATCCCACCTCTACCACCTCAAGGACAGTGTCCTGAAGCGTGACACATTGACACGGGGAAAAAACGAGGACCAGGCCTCACCAGCTATGCTGAACAGGGGCCTTGTGAGGGATGGGAAGATTGGAAGAGATAGACAAGGAAGAGGGAAGGAAGCGGTCATGGCCTTAAGTTATGTGTTATACCGGCATTTGCCTGGAGGAGACGTGGGAGACCATGGAAAAACTACTTCGAGGATGACTGATGAGAGAATCGACCCCCTCCCCCACCTCTACTCGGTTGACCTCCCGAGGCTGAGTGGATACGTTCCTGTCCTCGTACCACTTTTCAAATTTCGTGACAGAGCCAGGAATCGAAACCGAGCATCCGTGGGTGGCAGCTAATCACACTAACCACTACCCCACATTCTGTCTCTTCTACCGGCCAAATTTCTCCTAGCACCAACTTGAGTCGGTACCTCTTCATTCGTGATCCGTTTTACGCACCTCACCTTTTGTCACATTTTAAACGCTTCTGTACTCGATTCTTTGAACTAGTTATTGTCCAAGTTTCCGGTCGATGCATTTCAACGCTCCAGACGTAAGTCCTAAAGATATTTCTAATATGCATATCAATATTTGAAGTGAGCAAATTTCTTGCTCTAGTCTGTATTTTTGGTCTTACTTCTGCCACCACTAGTTATTCTATTACCCAAGCAAACAATATTCATCTACCATCATTAAGGATTCATTTCTTGATATAAAATTTTTTCCATCACCTGATTTCGTTCGATAGAACTCCATTATTTTCGATCTGGATTTATTTATTTTCATCTTGTACTCCTCCAAACTTCGTCCATACCATTCCACAGTTCCTCCAGATCTTCTGCACAGTCAGAAAAAATAACATTTTCATTGTGGAATCTCAAAGTTTTGATTTCCTATTGTTGATTTGCGATTCATTTTATACCTCCTCTTTGATTTTCACTGCCACCTGCTCTGTAATAAACATTTAACAAGAACAGTCGCAAATACCTGCTCCGATATGAACTGTACAAGTGGACTTGAAGAACTTGGCTAGTCATAAAAAACTTCAGAGCCGCGCCGGAAGGGACGAAGTTATCATCCCGAACTCGCTGTGTTTCCAGGGCTAGGAATCGCTGAAAGGATTAGACAGCGAGGTCGCAACTTACAAAAGAGTCAGCAGTTTACACACGAGTACACTTTTAGGCCACAGTTGGAAAATATGCCTACAAACGCGAGGTAATTGAAGCCCTGAGTTTTGTAAAAGCACAAGTCGTGGATGACCAGACCCTTGTTATACCATTGTCTGTGGTCGGGTAGATTATTTTAAAAATCCGAATTGTACTCCTCTTTTATTGAATGTGCTTATTTTTGGATAATAGGTTTCACTACTTCGTTTTTAGAAGTATTCTTCATTACGCGGTGGCATCATCGATATCGTATCGATATATAGAAATGTGATTATCGACATACAGTACATACGATTATTCTGTGCATGCCTTGTATTGCGATAATAGACGCTATTTACCACTCTCTATACTGGATGCTCCTCTCTCTCAGTAATACTTCTTCAGAACACTGCTATGTTAATATCTCAGAGCTGACAACGTGACAAGTGACAGGAGTTCATATGGATTTGAAGGAAGCCGGTTTTAAATGATGGCGCTAAAAGCAATAATTTTGTGATGTTGAAAAATGTTTTCTGGATTTAACTTTCAAATTGATGGTGTGAAATCTTTTGATCATTTCTGAAATTTCAAACAAGTCCTGAATAAGAGTAGTTATGACACTGAATATATGGTGTTCCCTTCTAGTCAGAAATGGGCAAAGTTGATTGTAGTTCTGAGTTATTCAAACTTCGTTTAATACTTTTGTATATACAAGGGCACAATGCAAATGTCGAAAGAGTATTTTCATTGACCGCAGCACAATGGATTGATAACGGGAACCGTTTCGAGGTACAGCACCTAACAAATATTTAACACCACTAGCGAAAATCAGTTAATGGACTCTTAGTCCAACATTTATTGTACAAATTGGTCTGCAAAATATTTCGTGACTTATTCGTGTGTTGATATACACATAATGAGAAACTACCGCTCTAATATCGGATGAAGGTTAAGAGTTATAATAATGTTGCTGGATTTACGTCCAAATAACCACTTTTACGGTTTTCAGAGACGCCGAGTACCGGAATTTAGTCCCGCAGGAGTTCATTTAGGTGCCAGTAAATATACCGCCATGAGGCTGACGTATTTGAGCACCTTCAAATACCACCGGACTGAGCAAAGATCGAACCTGCCAAGTTGGGGTCGGAAGGCTAGCGCCTCAACCGACTGAGCCACTCAGCCCGGCAGTTATAATGCTTCAAACATTTTGAGAACCTAACAAAATGCCCCAATTTTTGGTATAAAAACCAACCTGTTCACTAAACTACAGAAAGTATATGGTTACTTCATTTTTTCCTAAATAACTGTTCAATAGAGTGCATATTGGCATGGAAGCCAAAAGATGAAAGTATCACAGGGTCGTTTATTCTGGGGATGTTCTTGTTAAAATTTCGCACTTTAGTAAGGAAACCTAACACCGTACTTAGATATGCTTGAAAAATCTTTGAAATGAGCCACCGTCACCGAACTTGCACTCCTCACGTAGTAGGCCCTACATGATTCGCTCAAGAGATCCCAGGAATGGATACATGTTACAGATTGAGAATTATCGCTGACTGGCGTCTTATTTTTTTAATGTTATATTCACCGTCAGAAATGGAAAGTGAGTGTCGTGAAATATGCAGGAAAAATGACCTTGTGATACTGTCATCTTTCGGCTTTCTCGGAAATATACGCTCTTTGGATAGGTATTCAGAAATAAATAAACAGCGGTATATATACCTACTGTAGTTTAGTGGACATGGCGGCCTTTACCCCCAAAAGTGGGGTAATTTTATAGGTTCTCAAAATGTTTCAAAAATTATAACTAATGAACTTCATTCGATATCTCAACGGTTCTTTTCATAAGTTGTATATCAACACGAATAAGCAAAAAATACTCGCATACCAATTTATACCATAGATGTACGACAAAGAGTTCATTAACTCTTGTTAGGTACAATACAGTAGAATCTGTGAAAATCCTCTTTATGGTTCAATATAATCTAAAAGAATTTACATATGTATCTTTTTTATATGTTAGACCCACCAAAACTCCTAAAGGCAACTGAATCTTCAGAAGAGTTCCAGCAGGCGTGTAAATTAGTTTCATTGTTTAAATTGTCCGACTCGTTGGCTGAATGGTCAGCGTACTGGCTTTCGGTTCAGAGGGACCTGGGTTCGATTCGCGGCCGGGTCGGGGATTTTAACCTTCATTGGTTAATTCCAATGGCCCGGGGGCTGGGTGTTTGTGCTGTCCCCAACATCCCTGCAACTCACACACCACACATAACACTATCCTCCACCACAATAACACGCAGTTACCTACACATGGTAGATGCCGGCCACCCTCATCGGAGGATCTGCCATACAAGGGCTGCACTCGGCTAGAAATAGCCACACGAAATTATAATTATTATTGTTTAAATTTTGTAAGAATTTTACTTATAATACGGAAATGAATAAATTTTGGTCCACATCTGCGGTGTACTGGTTAGCATGATTACCTGCCACCCCCGGAGACCCGGGTTCGATTCCCAGCTCTGCCACGAAATTTGAAAAGTGGTACGAGGGTTGGAACGGAGTCCACTCAGCCTCGGGAGGCTCGATTCCCACCTCAGCCAACCTGGAACCAGTTTTCCTGGTTTCTCTATTTCTCATTCAGGCAAATACCGGGATGGTACCCAAATTAAGGTCTTGGCTGCTTCCTTCCCTCTTCCTTGTCTATCCCATCCAATCTCCCAATCCCCCACAAGGCCTCTGTTCAGCATAGCAGGTGAGGCCGCCTGGGGCGGGGTACTGGTCCTCCTCCCCAGTGTTTTATCCCCCTACCCAAAGTCTCACGCTCCAGAACACTGTCCTTGAGACGGTACAGGTGAGGGAGGTCCCTCGCTGAGTCCGAGGGAAAAAATAACCCTGGAAGGTATACAGATTAAGAAAGAAAGAAAGATACATTTTATTTATGTGAAAATTAGGATATTTAAGTCTAAATTCTGACTCTCAATGGTAGATTTTTGTGTCCTCTTTATTTCATTATTGTCCTCCCTTTTAAACAATGTTGTCTTTTTTTTACTCTATTGGCATCTGGTCACCCTACACAAGTTCCGTTTAGTAAGTTTTGAGGTAATAAAAAACTTCATAACTTTTCGAAATGGGCACTTAGCACTTAAATCATTTACTGCAGAAACTGTGTCCCATTACGAATTAAAAACAATTGACTGAAATTAGTGATTGTACTTTTTGTGCAATACCGAGCTCGATAGCTGCAGTCGCTTAAGTGCGGCCAGTATCCAGTATTCGGGAGATAGTATGTTCGAACCCCACTGTCGGCAGCCCTGAAAGTGGTTTTCTGTGGTTTCCCATTTTCACACCAGGCGAATGCTGGGGCTGTACCTTAATTAAGGCCACGGCTGCTTCCTTCCCACTCCTAGCCCTTTCCTGTCTCATCGTCGCCGTAAGACCAATGTGTGTCGGTGCGACGTAAAACAACTAGCAAAACAAATTATGCAATAAAATGATGAATATTGTGGACTTGTGTTACTATGAAACTCATCTACGAAATATTTTAGGTTCCAGAGATAAATGTAGTGGATTAAGTGATTTGTTGCTGTATACAGCAATTAAACTACACAATAAAAACAAAAGAATACAATATGGCAATATTTTTTATTGAATCAAGATCAACAGATACTGGCATCAGTCACACCTTACAGAAAAACATATCGGTTCAGAACAATCATACTATCCACGTTTCAATCTGAGTCCCAGACTTCGCTTACTGACTCTTCAACATTAACATTTTGAATTTTCTCATATTCGTCCGTAAGATTTTGAATGTACAATGTTCGGGGTGAAACAGAAGAGAGGTATTTACTAATATATTTCGCTTTATGAACTTTGATTAGGAGTTCAGTCTCATATGGACTCTTGAACGGACCTATCTCAACGCTGCCTTGCAAGAGAAATATTTCACTTGTAAAACCGCTTGATGTCGTGCTGGTAGTTATGGAGTCTGATCTGTATTCTATAACTTCGTAATTGGAAACCTTCCATTTGTCCTGTACCTTTGAGATGGGGGTTAGCTCCTTGATTTTCTTAAAAAAACATTCTTGAAATCAAAGATGTTAATGTTCTTAGAGGAGTCAAATTCATCATCGTAATCCATTCGTCTGCAATGTAAACAACATTCTGTTTTCGTTTCTTTTGCTCAATTTGCTCAAAAAGATCTATCACGTGCCATGTAAGAATGCCCTCTCGTTGGGTATATATGAAGAATGTATTTGAATCTACCTTTTTGTGTCAAATGGCTGAAATATTTCGCATCAGTGTTATTTCAGTTTTGTCCTACACACACATCTGTAGACACATAGAGTCTTTTGATACTGATGTCAATGAAGTTCGCTTTGAAGTGATCCAAGGAATCTCTCATATGCCTCCTTCAACGGACCTACCTCAACGCTGTATTGTAAGGGAAATATTTCACTTATAAAACCACTTGATGTCGTAACTGGTCACGTTCCATTCGTCCTGTGCCTTTCTTTCCGAATAACTCTGTGTATGGGAACATTGTAGTGGCCCTATCAGAAAAAAAATGTGCATTCCAATATTCAGCTTCAAGTGACTTGCGTAGAACATCCCCATGATAGGGATGTGAAGGTAAGGAATATTCTGCATACAGTCAAAGGCTATAGCTTCTGACATGTAATGTTCATTCCCTCCTTCCCTTCCTAACATTTTACATTCGTTCATGGCGTTATAAAAATTTCTTAGCTTTAGTTTTATGTACTTGAAGGCCATCGTTTCAGTTTCTGCCTTACTGCTGATACTTTCCCGCACTGAATTTCCAAATGAATTTTTCACACACAGAACATACCTCAACTCGTAATCCTCCAAAGTGATAATTACAATTTTCTTACAAACTTTTTAAAATGATCATAACTTACTTTTGGTGTCACATTTACAATATTCCCTTTTAAAGCTAGACTAGCTGACTCGTGTGAATATTTCGTACAGTATCGTGATCAGTCATCGAAAGATAATATGTGGAAGTAATTAAATGCAAGTAATCGTTAATGAACGGTATTTTTGTGAAGAGTATTAATAAATATACGCTGATTGTAAAAAGTATGTATAATTTTAAATATATAACTAACATTTACCCGCGGCTTCGCTCGCGTGGATTTCGTGATTTGATAAAAGTAATCGTTCCTTGGCATTGTACTAAGACATTATCTGAAAATCCTTAAAGTATAAAAACTCACCGAAAAGCTGAGTTTCATTTACCCGAGAAACTCTTTGTAAACCACGTTTGTGGTATTTTCTTTTGGGGCTAAGACGACCATACGACATAGAACTGTACATGTGAGAAACAGTCTTGTCCCAAGTCGAAAAAACCCACGTTTATTTATTTTTAATAGAGATTCCAAATACCAATTTTCACGTCTGTAACCTTCAGTTTTTGAGTTATAATTTTCTCCATAAATATAATTCAATTTTTTCACTTCCTTTCACCCTCCCTCTTAAGTGAATTTTCCGAAAACAAAAAAATACGTGCTCCTTTATTTAGAGAGGTGTTTCAAAATACCAATTATCATGACTTCAGTTTTTAGATACATACCGGTATATCCTCATAAAAATAACTAAACTCATTTTAAGACCCTCCTAGTTGATTTATCCCCCCAAAATGCGTATTTCTTTATGTTTACAGGAGATGCCAAATACCAGATTTCACGTCTGTGACATCTTTAGTTTTTGAGATATAACTATCCTCATAAAAATAATTCAACTCCTTTTTCACCACACCCATCGCCCGTTAAGATGATACACCCACCCTCCAAGAAATGCGTGTTTCTTTATGTTTAAGGAGATTCCAAAAACCAATTTCCACATCTGTAACCTTCAGTTTTTGAGATATAAGTTTCTCCAGAAAAAGAATTAAACTTTTTTTCACTTCCTTTTACACTTCCCCCTTAAGTGGATTTTCCGAAAACCAAAAATACCTGTTTTTTTGTAACAGAGCTTCAAGATACCAATTATCACGACTGTAACATCTTCAGATTTTGAGAGATATGTATCCTCATATAAAGAATTCAACTCCTCCCCCACCACACGCCAAGTTGTTTTACTCCCAAATTGTGTTTCTTTTAAAAATATATTCCAAATGCACGTTTTCACGTCTGTAACATTTTAGATTTTTTTGATATAAGTACCCTATTAATTAATTTTTCAATTTTTTTCTCCCCCTTAAGTGGATTTTCCGAAAACAAAAGAATACGTGTTTCTTTATTTTTAAAGGAGATTCCAAATACCAATTTTCACGTCTGCCACATCTTCAGTGTTTGTGATAAGTTTCTTCATAAAAAGAATTCAATTTCTTCTCTTCTTTCCACCCCTCTCCCTTTAAGTGGACTTTCCGAAAAGTATGTGTATTCCTTCTTTTCTTATTTTCAACACTCCCCCCCCCCCCCCCACTTTAAGTCGATTTTCCGGAAACAAAATAATACGGGTTTGTTTTTAAAAGAGATTCCAACACCAATTTTCACGACTGTAACATCTTTAGCATTTAGAGATATAAGTATCCCCATACAAATGATTCAAATAATTTCTCTATTCTTTCCCCCTTTAAGTGGATATCCGAAAACAAAATAAGACGCGTTTCTTTATTTTTAAAGGTGATTCCAAGTACCAATTTTCAAGTCTGTGACATTTTTAGCTTTGGAGATATAAGTATCCTCGCAAAAAGAATTCAACTACTTTTTCTCCCCACCCCGATAAGTTGATCCCCCACCCCCACCCCCACCCCCCGAAAATGCGTCTTCCTTTACTTTTAAACGGGATTACAAATACCAAATTTCACGTCTGTAACTTTTAGCTTTTGAGATATAAGTACTCACATAAAAAGAATTCAAATTTTTCACTTCCTTTCACTCTCCCCCTTAAGTGAATGTTCAAGAAACAAAAAATGCGTGGTTTTTATTTGTAAAGGAGCTTCAATGTATTAATTACCACGACTGTAACATATTCATTTGTGTCCTCATAAAAGGAATTCAACTACTTTTCACCCCATCCCGCCAAGTTTATTATTCCCCCTAAAGTGCGCGTTTCTTTATTTTAAAGGAGATTCCAAAAACCAATTTTCAAATCCGTATCAACTTTAGTTTTCATAAGATATAAGTATCCTCATATAAATAATTCAATTAATTTTTCTATTCTTTCACCCCTCATAATTGGTTTTTCCGAAATCAGAGGAATATGTGTTACTTTTAAAAGGGATTCCAAATACCAATGTTCACGTCCGTAACATCGTTAGTTTTTGACATATAAGTAGTGTCATACAAATGATTTAATTAATTTTTAGTTTTTTCGCCCCCGCCTAATTGGACTTTCCGAAAACAAAAAATACGCGATTCTTCATTTTAAAGGACATTCCATTCACCAATTTTTGCATCTGTAACATCTTCACTTTTTGAGACATAAGTATCCTGATAAAAAGAATTCAACCCACTTTTCAGTCCTTCTAATCCCCCCCCCCCACACACAAGCGGTTTTTCCGAAAACAAGAAAATACATGTTTCTTATTTTTGAAAGAGATTACAAATACCAATTTTCACTTTTGTAACATGTTAATTTCTTGAGATGTACTGTGGATATGCTCATTCTAAAAATTAACCCCTTTTTTAGTTCCCCTTAAGTGGATTTTCCGAAAATATATCTAAGTCTCTTTACTTTTACACGAGATTCCAAATACCAGTCTTTATGTCTGTAATATGTTACGTTTCTGAGATATACTGAAGATATAGTCCTTCTGAAAATTCACTCCCTTTGTTACTCCCGTTCACCCTCCATTAATTGAATTTTCCCAAAACCAAAAAAATACTTTTTCTTTATTTTTAAAGGAGATTCAAAATACCAATTTCCATGTCTGTAACATCTTCAGTTTTTGAGATATAAGTATCCACATAAAAGGTGTTTAAACCACATTTTACATTTTTTACCCTCCTTAATTGGAATTTTCTAAAACAAAAAATACGTGTTCCTTTATTTTTGAATGAGATTGCAAATACCAATTTTTACGTCCGTAAACATTCAAGTTTTTGAGATACAGACATACTCATGAAAAATGTCACCCCTTTTCACCCCTTTAGCGACAGAATATCTAAAACCCTCCCTTAGTGAGCACCTACACTCTAATATAAATGTATCTCCGAAATTTCATTACATTATGTCCAGTTATTTAGGCTCGGCGATGATGGATCAGTCAGTCAGTTAGGACATGTTATTTTATATATAGAGATAGATAGCGCCTTCTATATTGTTTAAAACTGATGAGACAATTAAGCACTGGTACAACCTTTTTTTCTAGTTGCTTTACGTCGCGCCGACACAGATAGGTCTTATGGCGACGGTGGGACAGGGAAGGGCTGGGAGTGGGGAGGAAGCGGCCGTGGCCTTCATTAAGGTACAGCCCCAGCATTTGCCTGGTGTGAAAATAGAAAACCACCGAAAACCATTTTCAGGGCTGCCGACAGTGGAGTTCGAACCTACTATCTCCCGAATACTGGATACTGACCGCACTTAAGCGACTGCAGCTATCGAGCTCGGTACTGACACAACTTAGGGATGGTATGATACATGTTTGTCCTAGACTATATGACTCTGTTAACGTCTAGGACAAAATAAATAAATAAACTATAAAGGAAAAATGTACCTACAGTTCAGAAATTATATTGAAAGAGTTATTAAGTTTAATTGTAATGTATAATGCTGTAATCAGGAGAAGAATGCATGTATCAAAATCATATTTTCAATTACAGTAAATGGTAACTCCCTGCCCAGTTTCTGATGATCCAAAACTGGGGGATACGAGTGTTCTATTCTATTCAATTCTATATTCTTCAAACAATATAAACAACTCCAACCTACAGATGTTATGCAGGTTAGTTGAACAGATTGTCAACAGATGGTGCCTTTTACTTTCTTTATGCAAATACGCTTTTTACACTTCTGTAAATTGTTCTTCTGCGATCTGTTAAACGTAGGTTAGGTGCAATAAAAGTACACCGTACTTGGTTGATTTAAAACACATTGTAAATAGATGGCGTCTTCTATATTCTTTAAACAATGTAAATAATTCCAACCGACAGTTGTCGTGCACGTTAATTAAACAGACTGTCAACAGATGGCACCTTCTACATTTTTACGCAAATATTTAAAAAGAGTCTTTTTACGTAAACAATTGTAAAGTATTTGTTTACTTTACGTCTTTGGCGGGGAACGTAACTTTCAAAATAATGTCTCCGTCATTAGTTTTGATAAAGTATGGCCTAGCGACAAAAAACACCGTTGAGAAATAATATATATAATATGCTTCCGGCTCATACCTTTGAATATATGCCTGCCACAAATTTTATACATTCAATTAAGAACTAAGGTACCTCGTTCTTCTCTTAGTTTTCCCATAATGGACGACTCTATAGGGAAATAATTTAATATGATACAGCATTTGAATTTTCAGTTCTGAAGATAAGCATCTCACTTCCCGTTGACCACCGCGTTTATCATGTGAGGATGATATCCTTGCAAAAACAAGTCAGTAATGCACCGTACTCTTCCGTTACCAATGCCATGTAGAGAGAGAAGTGCTTGCTTACAAATCATGTTTTCAGTCCTATCTGTGTTGGTGCAACGTAAAGCCACTAGCCAAAAATAAGCAGGCAAACAATCAAACAAAAAATCAATTATCATAAAATAAACGGCAAATAACGGCAAATGGCCCTTCCGGAGATCCGATAGCCATTGTAATACAACAACTATATGATCAATTAACAGAATAGCATAAAGTAAAATAAAATAAAATAAGATAAACGGCAAACCGGCAACCTGGTGCTAGGTCACCCATCAGAAGGGTAATGCCCTACGTTTCCTCTCCTGACTGACACAGCAAGTTCATTATACATTCCATACTTACATCTTCACCCATGACCTACTACAACTTACTGTGTCAGTCATCACATTGAGTCAACTGCTGAGTCTGTGTCCTATATTTTTCTCATTTTTTTGCATCGCGCATTGTTTTGCTTTCGTGTTACCTCGCATTACTCCCTATGCCATCGTTATCTAATTTCTTACCATATTACCGTTCAAATATTCTGAACTATAATCTCACAGCCTCTATAACTTCCTCCTTCTTAACAAACAGAACCATCTTCCCTTATTTAAAATCACTCCATTATCTCACCATTTCCCTCCACTACATCTCCCTTCTTTCCTCACATCCAATCACTCCAATTATCTTACCATACTCATACATTATTTACAACCGCTCTACACTATTCCACTAACCAACTTATAATAAACTTTCTACTTTCGCGATACCCCTCGTCAATCACTATGACATCATCTTCTAACTTCAGCTATTCAATTACAAGCAGCAATAATAGTACATACCACCAAATCACTCCACCTTCAGATCTTTACCATCCATACTCCACTCACCTTTCAACTAAATCATTCTCGCCTTTAATTAATTGTCATAATTCTTTATGCATCACCAACACAACCTCTTAATCATCCTCCACATTAAATTATACCACAATTTCTTACTCCTTCAATAATAATTACCCTACCATATCTATAACTTAATCACTCTTATCTCAACCACAATAATAACTTACAAACAGCTATCTCAACCACAATAATCACTTACAAACAGCTACCATACAGCTTATGTATAACTTAATCACTCTTATCTCAACTACAATAATCACTTACGAAAAGCACTACGATTCCACCAATAACTTACTTTCTCTTAGCCACCACCACTCCAGTCACATACAATCAACCATACTATTTTCATCAACCAACTTTTCCCATTATTTACCGCCATTCTCATCCACCCTCAGCCCTCTTAACGCTCATTCGTTACTCATTCTTACAGGCAACTATTTACATCACTCTATACCAAACTCCAAAACACTAGCAACAGTATTATCACTTAATCACTCCTCACCAACCTTGTCACATCACAATTTTTACAATCACTTATTATCTTACTTACTAACATTATTTAATTTTTACTTCTCGTTATTACACCCGCCTCACTTTTATCTTTCTTAACCCATAAATCTTTTGGACTTCGGCTTCTCCCTTTGTTACAAACAATTTTTTGTTAAGTTCCTCCTTCAGACTTTCGAATTCACTCTGCATGTGTCTTATACAGTCCTCAAGACCAGTCTCTTTTCTTACTTCCCTGCCTATTTCTCTGGCTACTTCCTTCCCCACTTCTATACTCAACTCACTGCTTCCCTTTGTTCTTCCTTGTTCACCATGCCCGTCTTCTCCCACTCCGGCATTGTGTTCTCTTACTTGCCTTTCCTCCGATCTCAACACTATACTAATCTCACTCAACTCACTGCTTCCATTCGTTCTTTCTTTATCATCATGGCCGTCCTCACCGGCACTGCTTTCTTTTATCTGCCTTTCTTCAACCCTCGTCCCCCTCACTTCTTCCTGCTTCAGACTCTCTTCTAGCGCTCGTAATTTCGTCACAGTCCAATATCTAACCCAACTCCCATTTGTTACCACTAACTGCTGTCCCCTAATGTGTGTTCTTAATCCTTGAAGTCTAGCCCTCACTAAATGTTTCTTTAGGATTTTTGATTCTTGTTACAATCACTTCCCATGTCTCTCTTAATTCAAATTCTTTCGCTCTGTAAATTAACCAATTTCTTATCACTATTTCAGCCATCAATGTAAATAAGAACTTCACTTTTATAGGCCTGTAACCATGTGCTTTACCAATCCTTTCCGTATCATCTATATCAACTTCGCTGAAGTTAATTTTCATTTTGTTCTGAATGACGTCCACAACTTTGTATTAGTCTCAATTTTGCCCTCTCCTTCCTCTTCCGGCACTCCATAAATAAATAAGCATTTCTTCCTGCGCTCCTGACTACAATTTTCTATTTATATCTTCAGCTTCAACACATCCTCTTCTATATTTTTTATTTTCTCTCTGAGTAACACAATTTCTCCCTCGTTATTTAGCCCTTTGGTCCTTGTTTCCTCCGTTATTTCCTGTATCCATTGCCTCATATTTTCGAACTCCTTCATTAAATCCCGTATCATACTTTTAATTTTTCCAAACGGTCAAACTTCTTCCACAATCTCCCTTACCAATCTCCTTATAACTTCTACGTCTTCCCAGCTCATGTTGCCACTGGAAATCGGGCCGGGGTTCACTTCCACGCCCCGTATCACTAGCAGTACCATAATCACCGCTGCCACCTACATCATCTCACCCTTCCTTCCCATTACCACTTTACCTCTCTCTCTCTTTTGGCTGTTTCGTTCTTCTTTCTCCCCTGCCATCTTCCGATAATTGCCCGATATAGTTCCACACTAATTATATTCCTCGTCACTCTCCACTTCCCTCTTGCACTCACCGCTCACACTTCACTCCCGCTCTACCGGCACACTGGACCCAGCACGTTCGCACGCGATGCTTGCTTAGGCTAGACTGTGAGTTTTCCTAGTCCATAATAAAGTGTGATTTCGAAGTAACTGTTACATACCATAAGCATGGATCGTCTTCGCTTAAAGTCTGTGCTGGGATCTGCCTATATAGTACCGTAGATATGTAGCGCTAACCTGATCAAAGATGCGTTGGACTCCGAGTCGGAGAACTAATTCGACAGTAAGTTACATTTTTAGATCACAAAAAAGTAATTTTAAAAAGGTATATTTAAGCCTGATCTTTATACGAGGGCTGTAAATAAAGTAGTGGCAATGCTATGTACCCTTGAACTGCTCGGCACATGAGTACCATTGATAGAAAGCAATATTTAATTAACTATCAAGTACAATTGCATTGCATTTCTTCAATATAGTCACCCGCAAAGTCTATTACCTATAGCCAAATGTCGGGAGACCGTTTGGAACTGTTGGCAAGGCGTTCTCTCTTGATGACAGCGACGGAGCGCCCTACTGCGCGTCAGGAAATCGGCGACCTCAGAGGGGTTCCTTCAACTTCGGAAACAGGTCGAAGTCACAAGGACCCATGTCTAGTGAGTACGGAGGGTGTTCCAAGACATCCCAATGCCACCGTTGCAATAAGAGCTTGACATTGTTTGCGACATAAAAACGTGCGTTGTCTCGTCGTCTCGCAATAAACATGGATATTTACACCACATAGCCAGACGCAGATGTCGCTCCGAAGTAGGCAATAGCAGTCAATGTTGACGGTTTGTCCCTCAGGTACAGCTTGAGTAAGAATAACACCCGTGTAGTCATATGCCAAAATCAGCATAAGTTTCACCCATCTGGGTTCCTGTCGAAATTTCTGTAGACGTGGCGAACCTCGGTGACACCATTCATCCGATTGACACTTTAATTCAGACTCGTAGGCTCGTGCCAACGTCTCTTAAATGGCGACAATACGCTGTAGAAATGCGTCGCCTTCGTTGCGGTACCTGTCCAGGTGGATACCAGCCAGTACATACCGGTACTGTTTCTGTACGTCGGTGAGTTGATGTGGAACCTAATGGGACGCAATTTTCCTCATGTTAAGACATTTCGTCAGTATGTGCCACACCGTTTGATGACTGCGACCAACCTCTACGAATAATTCCCGGACAGTCCATTGGTGCTCTACGGAAACGAGACCACTCACGATGTCAAACTAATCTTGAGGAATGGACGGCCGACCTGTGCGGTGCAAATTCGCGGTCACATTCCGAACAGCACGTACCGCCTAGACCCACCGTGCAATCGTCCTGTACGGTAGTGCATTCTCACCACTGGCTTCACGTAATCCTACATAACATACTGATGCATTTTTACCACGGGCAACTTCAATTTTAATCCAAGAACACTGACCACCTTTTAGAAATGTGCTTTAGAGCGGTGAAATCGACACTTCAACACCACACAACGACAACACTCCCAACTGGATGCCCGTCAAATGCTCACTATACAATGACAAGAGCGCCAGCTGACCGCTCCCCATATCCTATTTGTGTATGCCCGTTCTCCTGCGAGTGTCTGGACTGCATTGCCACTACTTTATTTACAGCCCTCGTAGAAACTTCCCATCACCATTATACCGCAATGAATGGAGATAAGATACCAAATGAAGCCACTAAGTTTTCAAGCAAATAAACATTACGTCACTTAGTAGCTCACAGGTCTGCTATCGACCACTGGTTTTCCAGAAAGCAATGATTTAAAGTTGTTGTTAATAATAATAATAATAATAATAATAATAATAATAATAATAATAATAATAATAATAATAATAATAATAATAATAATAATAATAATAATAATAACGTTACGTGCTCATGCGACTCTCAGCCCCATTATAACCCCCATGAGACCGCCTCTCCTTGTATTGTGCTTTTCGTCTGGTGCCTCCGTAGATTTTCTGGAAAGTGAAGCTTTCTTTTATCTTTTTCTTTTTTCAATCTGATATACGTCGCACCGACACACATAGACCTTATGGCGTCGATAGGATAGGAAAGGGTTAGGAGTGGGAAGAAAGCGACCGTGGCTTTAATTAAGATATAGCCCCAGCATTTGCCTGGTGTGAAAATGCGAAAACACGGAAACCATCTTCAGGGCTGCCGACTGTGTGGTTCGAAATCACTGTCTCCCGAATACAAGCTCACAGCTGCGCCCTCCTAACCGCACTGCCAGGTCTTCGGTGGAATGTGAATCTAGAAGATTCCTATTCTGGGTGCCTCCCGAAGAAAGCTGAAAATCATCTCCAGGGGTATCAAAGCAGGCACGCCGTGAGCAGGAGTATTAATGATGCTGAAACAGCGTGATGCTGTAGGAGCGTTGTTGGAACATAGTAGAAATGGTAGTTAAGTATCCTAAATGGATAAAGGTCCGCCTCTGTGGTGTAGTGGTTAGTCTGATTAGCTGCCACCCCCAGAGGTACGGGTTCGATTCCCGGCTATGCCACGAAATTTGAAAAGTGGTACGAGGGCTGGAACGTGGTCCACTCAGCCTCGGGAGGTCAATTGAGTAGAGGAGGGTTCGATTCCCTCCTCAGCCATCTTCGAAGTGATTTTGCGTGGTTTCCCACTTCTCCTCCAGGCAAATGCCGGGATGGTACCAAACTTAAGGCCACGGCGGCCTCCTTCCCTCTTCCCTTTTCTATCCCTTCCAATCTTCCCTTCCCCCGTAAAGCCCTTGTTCAGCATAGCAGGCAAGGCCACCTGGGCGAGGTACTGGTCCTCCTCCCCGGTTGTATCCCCGACCCAATGTCTCACGCTCCAGGACACTGACTTTGTGGCGGTAGATGTGGGATCCCTTGCTGAGTCCGAGGGAGAAACCAACCCTGAAGGTTAAACAGATTAAGAAGAAGAAGAAGAAATAGATAATATATCCAGTTCCATCCAGGGGCCTAACGTTAGGGTCTGCAGGGCCTGCAATGCACGCGGGCCCGGATCTTTAAGGAGCCCCACAAACTACACACACAAAAAAGAAGAGAATTGTACCCTATCCTAAGGTTATTCTGCACGGAAATGGCCTGGGCGTTATTGTAGAATCGGTAGAAATATAATTTTTTAAAAAAAAAATTTACATATAGGGATTGCCACTTGATTGCATCTAGCAGCAGTATATTGGATTGAGTGTAACACAGCACAGCTGTAAAAAGTACTTGCCTTTGCCGTCTCTCCCAACACTGCGACACGTTCCTCAGAAAATAGCTGCACCGAATTATCTAAAAATAATTACAACAATGAAAATTTATATCAAAATATCATGTTTTAGCTTGTAAAAGTTACTTCCTTGATTGTAGTGCACTTGAGCAAAAGAGAAAACAAAACAAAAAAGAGTCCTCTATGATCTTACTCACTGTCATGGACCACGTAAATGTATTTGCCCGCCAGCACGAGCTCAGGAGGCCAGCGCTCTACCACCTGAGCTACACAGCCCGGCTATCGTTTCTTTTTCTCAAAAATGAGTGATAGACGATGCAGAAAGAGAAGCTGGACAAGCTACTTCCACACTTAATTACTGTAGATTTTCAGTCTTTTTCAATGGCGTAAAACGAAGATTTTTGTAGCCTTTTGTACTAGATATACAGAGCGAGTTGGCTACGAGTTTTGGGTCCTGTAACTGTTACCTTGCAATCGGTAGATGGTGGGTTCGAACCCCACTGTTGGCAGCCCTGAAGATGGTTTTCTATTTTCACACCAGGCAAATATTGGGGGCTGTGCATTAATTAAAGCAACAGTTTCCGCTTTCCTAGTCTTGCCCAGTGTTGCCAGATGTACCGATTACTTTTTTTATGGGTAAAAGTATCGGTTTAAATATCACCTTATCCTAACTCGAAATAACCTGACCCTAATATGTTAAACTGGTTCAGATTAACGCACATAACGAGCTATTTAAAAATTAAACGGTGGACATGATTTACCAAGTAGCTTAGGAGCTGGCTATTCTCCCGGAAAGCTGGAGTCCAAAACCCAGTCAGTCCCGGATTGGGATTTTCATATTATCTATGAATTGTTTAAAATTACATAAATAATTGTCCTAGCCTAGCTCTACATAAAATGAAATCCATGTCTAAAAGCAAGGACGAGACAGCTGTTAATGTAGAATTGGTGATTAGATACCATCATCAGTGCAGATGCCACATACCCAACAATTTGAAAGACACTTTGTTGCTTTCTAAATAGTTCTCAATACTTCACACAAATTATTTGCGATCATGCTATTTGATTCTAATTAAAAAATCCCTACGAAACATATATTTTACAACATTATCCTTGACATAACCTGACTAAAATGCACACATTCTCGGTCCCTGATACGTCTTTCGTCCAATGGTACCGTAAATATCTAAGCCTACACAAAATAATCGTTAATTTAGTGCGTTGCATTTCGAAACCAACGCAAACTTTTGAATCTGTAGGAAACATTTTCTGAGTCAGTTTAACGGTATGTTCCATGGAATTGAAACAAATTATATTCTACTGCCGACAAGGTTAATCTTAACTCAGCAAAGGTTGATTGGTCATATGTAATTGAAGGGGGAGTACTTGTGTTAATAAGCAGTATAATTGGATGGTTCGTGCGCCGCCTCCTCCTCCGGGCTCCCAGGGGCCCCTCCGCCTCCCGCGGGAAATTTGAATATTGGCGGGAAATTTGAATTTTGGCGCGAGATTTGAATTTGTAAACAAAGCCACGTGCTTTTTGACAGCTGTCATCGACAACAACACATCGCTAACTTCACTGCTGCCATCTTGATGGGCCTAAACCTCAGTGGTACCAACTTAACCTAACTAGCGCGAGATTTGAATCGGTAAACAAAGCCACGTGTTTTTTGACAGCCACGTGCTTTTTGACAGACAACAACGCATCGCTAACCTCAGTACTGCCATCTTGACGGGCCTAAACCTCAGTGGTACCAACTTAACCTAACTAGCGCGAGATTTGAATTTGTTAACAAATCCACGTGCTTTTTGACAGCCACGTGCTTTTTGACAGACAACAACGTATCGCAAACCTCAGTACTACCATCTTGACGGGCCTAAACCTTAATGCTACCAACGTAACCTCACTAGCGCGAGATTTGAATCGGTAAACAAATCGACGTGCTTTTTGACAGCTGTCATCCGCCATCTTTAAACTACAGAGCACCGTGCTGAACTCTTTATCGCAGTAGCTGCAAATTCGTCACCTGTCATCCGCATTGCTGCCATCTTAACGGGCCTAAACCTTAGTGCTACCAACTTAACCTCACTAGCGCGAGATAAACAAATCCACGTGCTTTTTTGACAGCTGTCATCCGCCATCTTTAATCCATAGAGCACAGTGCTGCCCTCTTTAGCTATTTACCTTTGAAATGTGGTGGCGGATAATTTGAAAAATGCTTTTTGACAGCAGCCATCTTTGAGCACCGTGCTGCCCTCTTTAGCTAGATACCTTTGAAATGTGGTGGCAGGCAATTCCGCGTGACAGCAGCCATTTTTGAGCATAGTGCTGCCCTCTTTGCGGCGGTGGCAAATTCCACGTGCTCTTGTTTGGAAACAAACTCACGTGCTTTTTTCTGACAGCTGTCATCCGCCATCTTGCATCAGAAACCTCAGTGCTGCACTCTTTAGCTAGATACCTTTGAAATGTGGTGGCGGCAATTTGAAAAATTCTATGTGCTCTTGTTTGGAAACAAAGCCACGTGCTTTTTTGAAAGCTATAATCCGCCGTCTTTAATCAATAGAGCACTGTGCTGCTATCATGCGGGCAATTTCGTCAGCTGTCATCCGCCATCTTTAATTCACAGAGCACCGTGCTGCTCTCTGTAGTAGCGGGCAATTTGAAAAGTTCTGTTAGCTGTCATCCGCCATCTTTAATCAAACGAGCACCGTGCTGTCATCTTTAGCTAGATACCTTTGAAATGTGGTGGCGACAAATTGAAAAATTCCACGTGCTCTTGTTTAGTAAACAAACTCACGCGCGGTTTGTCAGCTGTCATCCGCCATCTTACATCGTAAACCTCAGTGCTACACTCTTTAGTTGAAATATGGTGGCGGATAATTTAAAAAGACAAATTCTACAGCAGCCATCTCTCGACGCTAATTGCACAAGATGGTGGCTATACATGACTCCTTAAAGGTGCTTATGCAATATGGCCGCTATACATAGGTTCTTATGAGACTCCCTTGGGATGCTTGCGCAAGATGGCGGTTATACAAGGCTCCTTATGAGACGCCCTAGGGATACTTGCGCAAGATGGCGGTTGCTTATGAGGCGGCTTAAGGGTCCTTGCTCAAGATGACTAGAGACGCCCTAAGGATGCTTGCGCAAGATGGCGGACGCAAGATGGCGGCTATACACGACTCCTTATGAGACGCCTGAATGGTGCTTGCGCAAGATGGCTGCTGTTCTTATGAAGAAAGCTAGCTTAGAGGCTAACGTGTCATGCTAGTTCGATTCATTAAATTTGGGGCTTAAATGCAAAATGTTAAATATCTCGAAAACGGTGCATCGTAGAGCAAAACGGACAAAATTTTTCTGCCCAATACCTCGGTTCGCAGTACAAGGAACAAGAAAAACATAGTCTAATGATGAGATCGACGGTTCGATCCCTACTTAGGCCCTTTGGCATTGGCAGCTATCTAATTCTACAAGATGGCGGCTATACATAGCTTCTTATGAGACAGCTTAAGAGCGCTTGCACAAGATGGCTGCTGCTCTTATGAGACGCCCTAGGGGTGCTTGCGCAAGGTAGCAGCGAGAAGACGGTGACTATACACAGCTCCTTATGATACGGTCTAGAGGTGCTCACACAAGATGGTGGCTGCTCTGATGAAGAAAGCTAGCTTTGCATCGTGCAGGTATCTTTACAGCACTAAACCTCATACCTTTGAAATGTGGTAGCGTGTAATTTGAAAAATTCTACGTGCTTTTCTCTTAACAGCAGCTATCTTTAAACAATAGCGGCTATACATAAGCTGTTAAGGCCTCCTCTTATGTCAAGGCATAGCTCTATCGAACAAGTTTAAACCTGCATCGGGATAGCTAGAGTAAGCACGTGCTGCAGTGATGACGTCATTATGCATGTTTAGACTTGCAAATCACTAAGGAAACATAACAAGACTAGAATCGAACACTGCTCTCTATGCCGTTAACTTTATCATGTGATCGGAACATTGATTGAAGTGTTTAGAACACTAAATAAGTGATCAAGACTAAAATAGAACACTGTACTCGATAAAACATGTGTTTAGAACATGTCAGGTGATACCTTTGTTCTAAGAAGATTAGGTTACCGCACATTCCTTGTAGGGCTAATAGGCTAAAGAGCTGATGGGCAAAAGGGCAAAAGGGCTAAAGGGCTAATGGGCTAAAGAGCTAATGGGCTAAAGGGCTAAAGGGCTAGGATGCCTCTCCTATCTTTATCCGGGCTTGAGACCGGCTCTACAACTAGAGGCGGAGCTTAAGCCCTAAGGAAGGAAGAATGTTGGGAAATAATCTATACGAATATAGATACTCGATCGACTATATACTACAGATGGATGACTTAGGTGAGGTAAGCGCTTACATAATAATACCTACACGACGTAATTCATGCTCTATTTCAAATATATCTTCTTTGTACTGTGTGTAACCAGCATCATGATAGGCTCTTAGCAGTTGTAAACGTTTTACGAGTACGTTGGGGTCTTTACAGTATCTTATATCTACATAGGGTAACAGAGGCTTGTTGTGAACTTTCAGTCTATATGAAGACAGTTGATGTGTAGGGACTTGTTTTGATGTAATACGTGCTTCAGCAGTAGCGTTTCTAGGTACAAACTGAACATGTTTCGATAGCGATGAAGCGTTGAAATTTCCTTCTTCTTTACCTTGCATCTCTTCTTGAGATGTTTGCACTGCGACAGAACGTGTAGTAGGCTTAGGAAATGAAGTAAAATCATCAAGCTGTAATGGCAATGAAACATTAAGATTTTCTTCTTCTTCTACTTTCCCTTTACTACTGTTTTGATCAACATCATTATCCTTATTATCATAATCATGATCTTGCCTCTCTTTATCTTGAACTTTGTGCTTAGTAACAGAACTTACAACAGGTCTAGACAACAAGGGAGAATTAAAAATCTCTCGCAAAGTTGTACTTTTTAAACATAAATCAGTGTTCGCTGGAATATGGTTGAGCTCTTTGTATTTTGTTCCCGATGAAGCTACATCACACGCGGCTTCATGACGTTGAGCGTTGTATGCGTTCTTGAACTCTCTTATACAATGTTTGCATTGAAAAATTGTCCTACATGATATCTCATGATGTCTCCTGTGATTGCTTAGGAAAAATGCTTTCCCACACTCTTCGCAAATATACCTAGAAATAGGTTTTACCATGACGGACTTTTACCTTCTGCTAACAGATTCTTCTTTAAATCTACTTGACATTTGTTACTCTCTACTTCGATGATGCGAACAACTTAGCGATTAACAGTAAACTAACACAAAAACGTATAACCAAGGTAGCAACAGTAAGGTTTAAGCTCATCAAGATGACAAGAGTGAGGTTAGCGACGTTCTGTTGTTGGATTTTAAATTCCGCGCTGTAACATGCATAAGGTGGCAGCCTTGAGGTTTACCGCCGTAAAGATGGCAGCAGTGAGGTTTGCGACGCTCTATTGTCCTTCAATGTGAGGTTAGGGTCGGTCAAGAAGACAGCTGTCAAAAAAGCACGTGGCTTGGTTTACTAAACAAGAGCACGTGGCTGTGACGTCACGGTCACGTAGTATGCTACTTCAGCATGCAATGTTCAATGTCTATACCTACGTAGTTAACACTCTGCTATGTTCACAAGATTTTTACATAGAACTATTCTTTATGCTTTAAGTTCCTGCACATAGGTTATGTCAAGATAGCAGCACAAGTACAAGCGATGGTCGCACGCTCGCGTAGAGGTGGTTTAGTACGATAGTTGATGTATGCATTATCAAAAGGTGATATGTACACGCTTTTCAACCTTGCTATTCTTACTGCTACTATGTTGGCAAGATTTTCAAACATCGCTATTCTTTGTGCTTTAAGTTCGTTCGCATAAGTCATGCTAAAGTAGCAGCGCAAACACATGCGAACGTTCTACATTCTAGCGGGATGTGTTTAGTACGATAGTTGATGCATGCAAAATCGATAGTTGTTGTGTACACACTTTGAAACTTAACTATTCTTCGTGCTTTAAATCCGTGCACTTAGGTTATGCTAAGATAGCAGCACACTCTAGCGGGAGAAGTTTTGTGCTCTAGTTGATGCATGTATAATCGATAGGCAATGCGTACACGCTTTTAAAACATTGCTATTCTTACTGCTGCTGCTATGTTCGCAAGATTTTTATACATCAGTATTCTTTATGCTTTAAGTTCATGTGTATAATTTATACTAAGCAGCATACTTATAAGGTTGTCGCACACTCTAGCGGAAGAAGTTTAATACGAAAGTCGATGCATGCAAAATCGATAGGTGATGTGTACGCGCTTTGGAATATAGCTATTCTTTGTGCTTTAGCTTTATACACATACGTTAGCGATACACATATGCGATCGTTGTACACTCTGGCGGTAAAAAATAGTCGATGAATGCAAAATCAATAGGTGATGTGTACACGCTGTTAAACATCTTTATTTGTTGTGCTTTAAGTTCGCGCGTATAGGTTATGCTAAGATAGCAGTGCAATCCAGCGGAAGAAGTTCAGGGTGATGTGTACACGCTTCGAAACATGGCTAGTCTTTGCATTTTAAGTTCATGCACATAGGTTATGCTAAGATAGCAGCATAATCTAGCAGAAGAAGTTTTAGTACGAGAGTCGATGCATGCGAAATCGATAGGTGATGTGTACACGTTTTGAAACATGGCTATTCTTTGCACTTTAAATTTATGGGTACAGGTTATGCTAAGATAGCAGCACAATCTAGCGGAAGAAGTTTAGTACGAGATTCGATGCATGCAAAATCAACAAGTAATGTGTACACGCTTTGAAACATGGCTATTCTTTGTACTTTAAGTTCATGCTTATAAGTTATGCTAAGATAGCAGCAGAATCTAGCGGATGAAGTTTAGTGCGATATTTGATGCATGTGAAATCGATAGGTTATGTGTACACGCTTTGAAACATGGATATTCTTTGTACTGTAAGTTCATGTGTATAAAATTATGCTAAGATAGCAGCACAATCTAGCGGAAGAAGTTTAGTACGAGAGTCGATGCAGGGAATATCGATAGGTAATGTGTACACGCTTTGAAATATGGCTATTCTTTGTACTTTAAGGTCATGCGTATAGGTTATGCTAAGATAGCAGCACGATCTAGCGGAAGAAGTTTATTACGAGGGTCCATGCATGTAAAATCGATAGGTGATGTGTACACGCTTTGAAACATTGCTATTCTTTGTACTGTAAGTTCATACGTATAGATTATGCTAAGATAGCAGCACGATCTAGCGAAAGGATTTAGTACCAGGGTCGATGCATGTAAAATCGATAGGTGATGTGTACACGCATTAAAACATGGCTATTCATACTGCTGCTCTGTTCCCAAAATTTTTAAACATAGCTAATCCTAATGCTGCTCTTAACGACGTAGAGCTAAGGATTGAATACATGACCGTGACGTCACTGCCACGTGCTCTTGTTTAGTAAACCAAGCCACGTGCTTTTTGACAGCTGTCTTCTTGACGGAACCTATCCTCACATTGAAGGACAATAGAGCGTCGCAAACCTCACTGCTGCCATCTTTACGGCGGTAAACCTCAAGGCTGCCACCTCATGCATGTTATAGCGCGGAATTTAAAATCCAACAACAGAATGTCGCTAACCTCACTCTTGTCATCTTGATGAGCTTAAACCTTACTGTTGCTACCTTGGTTATACACTTTTGTGTTAGTTTACTGTTAATCGCTAAGCTGTTCGCATCATCGAAGTAGAGAGTAACAAATGTCAAGTAGATTTAAAGAAGAATCTGTTAGCAGAAGGTAAAAGTCCGTCATGGAAAAACCTATTTCTAGGTATATTTGCAGAGTGTGGAAAAGCATTTTCCCGAAGCTATCACAGGAGACGTCATGAGATATCATGTAGGACAATTTTTCAATGCAAACATTGTAGAAGTGAGTTTAAGAACGCATACAACGCTCAACGTCATGAAGCCGCGTGTGATGTAGCTTCATCGGGAACAAAATACAAAGAGCTCAACCATATTCCAGCGAACACTGATTTATGTTTAAAAAGTACAACTTTGCGAGAGATTTTTAATTCTCCCTTGTTGTCTAGACCTGTTGTAAGTTCTGTTACTAAGCACAAAGTTCAAGATAAAGAGAGGCAAGATCATGATTATGATAATAAGGATAATGATGTTGATCAAAACAGTAGTAAAGGGAAAGTAGAAGAAGAAGAAAATCTTAATGTTTCATTGCCATTACAGCTTGATGATTTTACTTCATTTCCTAAGCCTACTACACGTTCTGTCGCAGAGCAAACATCTCAAGAAGAGATGCAAGGTAAAGAAGAAGGAAATTTCAACGCTTCATCACTATCGAAACAAGTTAAGTTTGTACCTAGAAACGCTACTGCAGAAGCACGTATTACATCAAAACAAGTCCCTGCACATCAACTGTCTGCATATAGACTCAAAGTTCACAACAAGCCTCTGTTACCCTATGTAGATATAAGATACTGTAAAGACCCCAACGTACTCGTAAAACGTTTACAACTGCTAAGAGCCTATCATGATGCTGGTTACACACAGTACAAAGAAGATATATTTGAAATAGAGCATGAATTACGTCGTGTAGGTATTATTAAGTAAGCGCTTACCCTCACCTAAGTCATCCATCTGTAGTATATAGTCGATCGAGTATCTATATTCGTATAGATTATTTCCCAACATTCTTCCTTCCTTAGGGCTTAAGCTCCGCCTCTAGTTGTAGAGCCGGTCTCAAGCCCGGATAAAGATAGGAGAGGCATCCTAGCCCTTTAGCCCTTTAGCCCATTAGCTCTTTAGCCCATTAGCCCTTTAGCCCTTTTGCCCTTTTGCCAATCAGCTCTTTAGCCTATTAGCCCTACAAGGAATGTGCGGTAACCTAATCTTCTTAGAACAAAGGTATCACCTGACATGTTCTAAACACATGTTTTATCGAGTACAGTGTTCTATTTTAGTCTTGATCACTTATTTAGTGTTCTAAACACTTCAATCAATGTTTCGATCACATGATAAAGTTAACGGCATAGAGTGCAGTGTTCGATTCTAGTCTTGTTACGTTTCTTTAGTGATTTGCAAGTCTAAACATGCATAATGACGTCATCACTGCAGCACGTGCTTACTCTAGCTATCCCGATGCAGGGTTAAACTTGTTCGATAGAGCTATGCCTTGACATAAGAGGAGGCCTTAACAGCTTATGTATAGCCGCTATTGTTTACAGATAGTTGCTGTTAAGAGAAAAGCACGTAGAATTTTTCAAATTACCCGCCACCACATTTCAAAGGTATGAGGTTTAGTGCTGTAAAGATACCTGCACGATGCAAAGCTAGCTTTCTTCATCAGAGCAGCCACCATCTTGTGTGAGCACCTCTAGGCCGTATCATAAGGAGCTGTGTATAGTCACCGTCTTCTCGCTGCTACCTTGCGCAAGCACCCCTAGGGCGTCTCATAAGAGCAGCAGCCATCTTGTGCAAGCGCTCTTAAGCTGTCTCATAAGAAGCTATGTATAGCCGCCATCTTGTAGAATTAGATAGCTGCCAATGCCAAAGGGCCTAAGTAGGGATCGAACCGTCGATCTCATCATTAGACTATGTTTTTCTTATGTTATCATGTTCCTGATACTGCAAACCTAGGTATCAGGTGGAAAAATTTTATCCGTTTTGCTCTACGATGCACCGTTTTCGAGATATTTAACATTTTGCATTTAAGCCCCAAATTTAATGAATCGAACTAGCATGACACGTTAGCCTCTAAGCTAGCTTTCTTCATAAGAGCAGCAGCCATCTTGCGCAAGCACCCTTAAGGCGTCTCATAAGGAGTCGTGTATAGCCGCCATCTTGCGTCCGCCATCTTGCGCAAGCATCCTTATTGCGTCTCTAGTCATCTTGTGCAAGGACCCTTAAGCCGCCTCATAAGCAACCGCCATCTTGCGCAAGTATCCCTAGGGCGTCCCATAAGGAGCCTTGTATAACCGCCATCTTGCGCAAGCATCCCAAGGGCGTCTCATAAGAACCTATGTACAGCGGCCATATTGCATAAGCACCTTTAAGGAGTCATGTATAGCCACCATCTTGTGCAATTAGCGTCGAGAGATGGCTGCTGTAGAATTTTTCTTTTTAAATTATCCGCCACCATATTTCAACTAAAGAGTGTAGCACTGAGGTTTACGATGTAAGATGGCGGATAACAGCTGACAAAACGCGCGTGAGTTTGTTTACTAAACAAGAGCACGTGGAATTTTTCAATTTGTCGCCACCACATTTCAAAGGTATCTAGCTAAAGATGACAGCACGGTGCTCGTTTGATTAAAGATGGCGGATGACAGCTAACAGAACTTTTCAAATTGCCCGCTACTACAGAGAGCAGCACGGTACTCTGTGAATTAAAGATGGCGGATGACAGCTGACGAAATTGCCCGCATGATAGCAGCACAGTGCTCTATTGAATAAAGACGGCGGATGATAGCTTTCAAAAAGCACGTGGCTTTGTTTCCAAACAAGAGCACATAGAATTTTTCAAATTGCCGCCACCACATTTCAAAGGTATCTAGCTAAAGAGTGCAGCACTGAGGTTTCTGATGCAAGATGGCGGATGACAGCTGTCAGAAAAAAGCACGTGAGTTTGTTTCCAAACAAGAGCACGTGGAATTTGCCACCGCCGCAAAGAGGGCAGCACTATGCTCAAAAATGGCTGCTGTCACGCGGAATTGCCTGCCACCACATTTCAAAGGTATCTAGCTAAAGAGGGCAGCACGGTGCTCAAAGATGGCTGCTGTCAAAAAGCATTTTTCAAATTATCCGCCACCACATTTCAAAGGTAAATAGCTAAAGAGGGCAGCACTGTGCTCTATGGATTAAAGATGGCGGATGACAGCTGTCAAAAAAGCACGTGGATTTGTTTATCTCGCGCTAGTGAGGTTAAGTTGGTAGCACTAAGGTTTAGGCCCGTTAAGATGGCAGCACTGCGGATGACAGGTGACGAATTTGCAGCTACTGCGATAAAGAGGGCAGCACGGTGCTCTGTAGTTTAAAGATGGCGGATGACAGCTGTCAGAAAGCACGTCGATTTGTTTACCGATTCAAATCTCGCGCTAGTGAGGTTACGTTGGTAGCATTAAGGTTTAGGCCCGTCAAGATGGTAGTACTGAGGTTTGCGATACGTTGTTGTCTGTCAAAAAGCACGTGGCTGTCAAAAAGCACGTGGATTTGTTAACAAATTCAAATCTCGCGCTAGTTAGGTTAAGTTGGTACCACTGAGGTTTAGGCCCGTCAAGATGGCAGTACTGAGGTTAGCGATGCGTTGTTGTCTGTCAAAAAGCACGTGGCTGTCAAAAAACACGTGGCTTTGTTTACCGATTCAAATCTCGCGCTAGTTAGGTTAAGTTGGTACCACTGAGGTTTAGGCCCATCAAGATGGCAGCAGTGAGGTTAGCGATGTGTTGTTGTCGATGACAGCTGTCAAAGAGCACGTGGCTTTGTTTACAAATTCAAATCACGCGCCAAAATTCAAATTTCCCGCCAAAATTCAAATTTCCCGCGGGAGGCGGAGGGGCCCCTGGGAGCCCGGAGGAGGAGGCGGCGCCGGAACCATCCAATTATACTACTTTAATTTAATCATACCTTTCAGTTCTTTTCATTTGTATGATGCCCTACAGGGTTCTGATGATTCAACTGTCAATTTTATTGGAATTTGATATTTCATCACAACACATGCATGCACATAGCTTTAAATTTATCTTCTTGAGGAGTCAGTGAATTCAAAAATTTATTTTCTTCAAGCCACTTGTCTTATCGATTGTTAAATTTTTAAATGTTGTTCTCTATTTTCACGTACCTTTTGAGGTGTAAACGGACTTTACTATTCTACAGATGATTTACACGGTATTTAGTTATCTATCTATTTCTTTCTTTCTTAATCTGCCTACCCTCCATCGAGAGATCACACTCTACCGCCTCAAGGGCAGTGTCCTGGAGCTTCAGACATTGGGCCGTGGGATACAACTGGGGAGGATGACCAGTACCTCGCCCAGGCGGCCTCGCCTGCTGTGCTGAACAGGGGCCTTGCAGGGGATGGGAAGATGGGAAGGGTTAGACAAGGAAGAGGGAAGGAAGCGGCCGTGGCCTTATGTTAGGCACCATCCCGGCATTTGCCTGGAGGAGAAGTGGGAAACCACGGAAAACCACTTCCAGGATGGCTGAGGTGGGAATCGAACCCACCTCTACTCAGTTGACCTCCCGAGGCTGAGTAGACCCCGTTCCAGCCCTCGTACCACTTTTCAAATTTCGTGGCAGAGCCGGGATTTGAACCCGGGCCTCCGAGGGTGGCAGTTAATCACACTAACCACTACTCCACAGAGGCGGACATCTATTGATTGATTGATTTATTTATTTATTTATTTATTTATTTATTTATTTATTTATTTATTTATTTATTTATTTATTTATTTATTTATCGAAAGGCTTTTAGTGCCGCGAGTTTCTGAGGACAGCTTCGTCTCGCCTGGTGCAGTTCTTTCTATTTGACGCCCATGGGCAACCTACTTGTCTGGATGTAGGGTGACGACGATATTGAGGTAGGGAGAGGATGAAATCCGGTGTCGGCACGTAGCCTACTCGTGTCAAATAACACCAAGTGGTCTGTTCAAAGTTTTACGTCTCCATCTGAGGGACGAATCACCATTAACAGCGTCTAAAGCCCTCACTCCACATGAACACTGCGGAGAGGTTTGGAATTGTATCCATTCTTTTGGTACGCAATCTAGTGATTAGAAATTGTATGCCATCACCTCTTCTACTCTGACGGCCAACATTCCGACGGTGAAAACTTTTTCGACCAACGGGACTCGAACCGGCTACACAACATAGACTTGACACCTTAACGATTATGGCCATACTCGTACCATACTAGGTACTAAACTAAATTAATATACAAAGAAATACACTCTTTCAGGTCACTGAAATGATCTGTAAAACATACAACTACAGTGCTAGCGACGGAGGATATTAGCTGCCAACAGCGGACCAGTGAAGCGCCTGATCCAACTCAGGGGATTCCCACCCAACAAGTACGACATGGCAACTTTTCCACGTGCTATCTAATACGTATCGTGCACACAGAAAATACATTTCAGGAAGTTCTTTAAGAAATGCATTAATGCGGAAAATTAATAATTTTTTCCCATTTAAAAACGTTTCAATACGTAAAGAACCCACGATTTTAATTTAATTTCGTGTGGCTATTTCTAGCCGAGTGCAGCCCTTGTAAGGCACACCCTCCGGTGAGTGTGGCCGGCATCTGCCATGTAAGTAAGTGCGTGTTTTTGTTGCGGAGGATAGTGTTATGTGTGGTGTGTGAGTTGCAGGGATGTTGGGGACAGCACAAACACCCAGCCCTCGGGCCATTGGAATTAACCAATGGAGGTTAAAACCCCCGACCCGGCCGGGAATCGAAACCGGGGCCCTCTGAACCGAAGGCCAGTACGCTGACCATTCAGCCAACGAGTCGGACAAGAACCCACGATATGAACATATGTGTTGAAAAATTCCCTACACAAAATCCATGAGTAAAAGTACCTACTTAAGTGCGGCCAGTATCCAGTATTCGGGAGATAGTGGGTTCGAACCCCACTGTCGGCAGCTCTGAAGATGGTTTTCGGTGGTCTCCTATTTTCACACCAGACAAATGCTGGGGCTGTATCTTAATTAAGGCCTCGGCCGCTTCCTTCCCTCTCCTAGCCCCTTCCTGTCCCATCATCGCCGTAAGACCTATCTGTGTCGGTGCGACGTAAAGCAACCTGTAAAAAGGGCACCTACTCGTAAGGAAAAATTTCCTACATCTGACAACACTGGACTCCTGCCCTGTGTCATCACCGCCATAACTCCAGTCTGTCAGTTCGACGTAAAAAGCAAATAGCAGAAAAGTGTATTGAATTAAACCTTGCTTACGTTTTGTCTGATTGGAAGACTATATCCTCATCTATTCCGGCAGCATAATGTTAAGTGCCAACCCTGACGTAGCCCCCCTTTCAGTATTTCCTGAAATGGATGCGTAAGCCAGACCGGAGGCCTCCCAGCTGGCCCAAGGACATGCCTTCTACTGTGCCTTCATTTCGTTTACACTTTTGCCTTCTGGAAGACGAAACGAGAATGTCCCGTCTCTAGCCGAGCCCCGAAAATCCTTGTATCTCATCATGAGGATATTAAAAAGGAGGCTATCCGCGAACATTTAGTCAGTAGTTGGATTGGGACGGTAGTAGTGCTGACTTTCGTCCGTATTGGTGTGGTGGGTGCCCCGCCGCGGTCATTGCCTGTGTATCGTAGTGTTGGAGTGTTGCTGGAGTCCTGGCTGGAATACTACGTGTGTACTGCCATGCAGTACTGGGCAGAGTATTGCGGGTGTACTACCTTCGGGTAGTAGGTGTGTGTGTGTGTGTGTGTGTGTGTGTGTGTGTGTGTGTGTGTGTGTGTGTGTGTGTGTGTGTGTGTGTGTGTGTGTGTGTGTGTGTGTGAACTAGCAAGATACCCGTGCTTCGCTACGGTATTATACCGAAATTTATAATTTAATGCTTAACGTTTGATGTATAATCCGCCGAAATTCGGGATCTGACTCGTTTTCTGAGAGATTACGGCAAAGTTCCTCCCATTTTACAATCTTTCTTTCCAGCAATCGATTTCGTGCTTCCCGGGCTATGTCCAGGTATGCCACCCGGTCAGTTGGTCCCTAAATCTTTGCCATCTTTTCCTATAAGCATTTTTATATGGATCAAATCCTTGAGCAGATCCGGCGTGGTGTCGTCTTGGGTGCCTTGGCGGTACTGAACCCGCGGCCGGACTGATATCGTAGCCATTACCCAGCCAGGCCCCATTTCCAGCGCGGTCCGCACATTTTGACGACGGTCCAGAAAATTATTATTATTATTATTATTATTATTATTATTATTATTATTATTATTATTATTATTATTATTATTATTGATGTTCTGGACCCCAGAAGAGATGCAAGACCGCTACTTGGCGGTAAATTACATCTGCGACCCTTGTCATTGCTGACAATGTGACCAGCACCATCGTCGCGCGTAGGCAAGTGCGCGAGGTTTCTGGCGACACGAGTGATATACTTCCGTGCATTATTGACCTTATTATAGAGGTGAACAATTGCACGGTCACTATCATTCCTATCGTTTATTTCAAATGTGTTTAAATTTTTATTTAAATGCCAGGAGAATCTACAGTAATCTAAATTCTTGTTCTCCAAAGGAAAAGATGGTTCTTGAAAACGAAACTACGAAAGATTAAAAATGATCAGTTTATGATCAGAAAAAGAACATAATGCACAGTAAAATCAATTGGTCTCAACTCGTTTTTCACCCCACCCCCGTTAAGTTGATTCCCCTCCGCCCCTCCCAA
This sequence comes from Anabrus simplex, assembly GCF_040414725.1. Taxonomy (NCBI): domain Eukaryota; kingdom Metazoa; phylum Arthropoda; class Insecta; order Orthoptera; family Tettigoniidae; genus Anabrus; species Anabrus simplex. The sequence continues at coordinate 946,627,758 of NC_090266.1, read as the reverse complement.
AAAGAAGGCGTGTTTCTTTATGTTTAAGGGTGATTCCAAATACCAATGCTCACGTCTGTTACCTTCAGTTAAGAGATATAAGTACCCCCCCAAAAAAATTCACTTTTTTCACTTCGTTTCACACTCCCCCCCCCCCCCTAAGTGAATTTTCCGGCAAAAAATACTTGTTTCTTTAATAGTAAAGGATCTTCAAAATACCAATTATCACGACTCTAACATCTTCAGTTTTTGAGATATGTGTCATAAAAGGAATTCAACTCCTATTCACCCTCGCTCCCCAAGATGGTTTTCCGCCGAAAATGCTTTTCTTTTTGTCCTTAAAGGAGATCCAGATACCAATTTTCACATCTGTAACAACTTTAGATTTTATTAGATGTAAGTATCCTCACACAATTAATTCAATTAATTTTTCAATTCTTTCACCCCCCACCCCCTTCATTGGATTTTCTGATATTACGGGTTCCTTTAATTTTAAAGCAGATTCCAAGTACCAATTTTCACGTCTGCAAAATCTTTCGTTTCTGAGATAATAGTATCCTCATATAAATAATTCAACTAATTTTTCAAATCCCCCCCCACCCTTTAGGCGGATTTCCGAAAAAATACGTATTTCTTTATTTTTAAAAGAGATTCCAAACACCAAATTTCACGTCTGTAACATCTTCAGATTTTGAGATATCAGTGTCAGAATTAAAATAATTCAACCCCATTTTCAGTCACTTTTACCCCTCCACCCAAGTAGTTTTTCAGAAAACAAAAAAATACATGTTTCTATATTTTAATAGAGATAAAAATACTATTTTTCACTTCTGTAACATGTTAAGTTTCTTAGATATACTGTAGAAATGCTCATTTTAATATTTCACCCCCTTTATAGTTCCCCTTAAGTGGAGTTCCAAAAAACAAATCACCAATGATTCTTTAATTTTACAGGGGATTCCAAAATACCAATTTTTACGTCTGTAACATTTTACGTTTCTGAGATATACTGTAGATATCGTCTTTCAAAAAATTCACCCCAATAATTTGTCACTCCTGTTTAACCCCCATCAATTGGATTTTCCATAAACCAAAAAATACGTGTTTCTTTCCAAAGGAGACCCCATATACAAATTTTAAGGTCTTTAATATCTTCTGTTTCTGAGAAATAAATATCCTAATTTAAGGAATTCAACACCTTTTTCACTCTTTTTCAACCCTCCTATTGGGATTTTCGGAAAAAAATTAAATAAAACGTGTTACTTTACTTTTAAAGGCGATTCAAAATGACAATTTTTACATCTGTAGACATCAAAAGTTTTGAGATATACATACAATCATTTTATAAATTCAGCCCCCTTTCCAACCCTCGTTAATTGGATTTTCCAAAAACAAAAAATATGTGTTTCTTTATTTTTAAAGCAGATCGAAAATACCAACTTTCAGGTCTGTAAATTATTCAGTTTCTGAGATATAAGTATCCTCATTAAAGGCATCAACCCATTTTTCACCCTTTTTCACTCTTCCTATTGGGATTTTCCGAAAACAAAAAAAAAGCGTTTCTTTATTTTTAAAGCAAATTCTAAATACATATTTACCATCTGTAAACTTTAAAAGTTTTGAGATATAGATACAATCATTTTTAAATTCACCTCCGTTTTCACCCCACCCCCATTAATTGTATGTTCGAAAAACAAAAAATACATGTTTCTTTATTTTTAAAGGGGATCCCAAATACCAATTTTCAGGTCTGCAATATCTTCAGCTCCTGAGATATAAGTTTCCTCATTAAAGCCATTCAACCCCTTTTTCACCCCTTTTCGTCCTCCTATTAGGATTTTCCGAAAACAAAAAATACATGTTTCTTTGTTTTTAAAGGAGATTCTAAATACCAATTTTTACATCTGTAAACTTTTAGAGTTTTGAGATATAGATACGCTCGTTTTAAGCATTAACCCCCCACCCTTTCACCCTCCTATTAATTGGATTTTCCAAAAACAAAAAATACGTGTTTCTTAATTTTAAAAAGAGATTAAAAGTACCAATTTTCTGGTCTGTAATATCTTCAGTTCCTGAGATATAAGTACCGGTATCCTGATTAAAGGTATTCAACCCCTTTTTCACCCCTCCTGTTGGGATTTTCCAAAAACAAAAAATACGTGTTTCTTTATTTGTAATGAAGATTCTAAATACCAATTTTTACATCTGTAAACTTTCAAATTTTTGGGATATAGATACGCTCGTTTTAAGAATTCACCCCCCTTTCACCCTCCTATTAATTGGATTTTCCAAAAACAAAAAATACGTGTTTCTTAATTTTTAAAAGAGAACAAAAGTACCAATTTTCTGGTCTGTAATATCTTCAGTTCCTGAGATATAAGTACCGGTATCCTGATTAAAGGTATTCAACCCCTTTTTCACCCTTTTTCACCCCTCCTATTGGGATTTTCTGAAAACAAACAAATACGTATTTCCTTTTTTTAAAGAAGATTCTAAATACCAATTTTTTCATCTGTAAACTTTTAAAGTGTTGAGATATAGATACACTCATTTTAAAATTTCACCCCCCCTTTTTTTCACCCCCTTAGCGACGAAATATCCAAAAATCCTCTCTTAGCGAGCACCTACATCTTAATATGAATGTATCTCCAAAATTTCATTTCTTTATGTCTAGTAGTTTTGGCTCGGCGATGATGAATCACTCAGTCAGTCAGTCAGTCAGTCAGGACAAGTTATTTTATATATATACTAGCAAGATAACCGTGCTTCGCTACGGTATTATACTGAAATTTATAATTGAATGCTTATTGTTTTAGATATATAATCCGCCGAAATTCGCGATCTGACTCGTTTTCTGCGAGAATCCACCAAAATTCCCGATCTGACTCGTTTTCTCTTATTTTACGGCACGTTTCCTCCCATTTTTCAATCTTCCTTTCCAGCAATCGAGTTCGTACTTCCCGGGCTAGGCTCAGGTATTCTTCCCGGTCAGTTGTGTACGTAAATCTTTGCCATCTTTTCCTATAATCGTTTTTAATATGGATAAAATCCTTCAGGAGATCCGGCGTGGTGTTATATTGGGTGCCTTGGCGGCATTGAACCGGCGGTCGGACTGCATTCTTAGTCATTACCCGTCCAGTAGCCGTTTCCAGCGCGGTCCGCACATTTGATGACGGTCCGGAACATTATTATTATTATTATTATTATTATTATTATTATTATTATTATTATTATTATTATTATTATTATTATTATTATTATTATTATGTGTTGCTGGAATGGTTGATGACCGGAAAACCGGAGTATCCGGATTAAAACCTGTCCCGCCTCCGTTTTGTCCAGCACGAATGTCACATGGAGTGACCGGGATTTGAACCACGGAACCCAGTTGTGAGAGGCCGGCGCGCTGCTGCCTGGGCAACGGAGGATCCTTTTAAGTACATTAATAACAGTAAAATCAATTGGTCTCACCTCCTTCTACACCCTACCGCCGTTAAGTTTATTTACCACCCCCTCCCACCCCCAAAAAAAATTAAAAGAAGGCTTGTTTCTATATGTTTAAGGGAGATTCCAAACACCAATGTTCACGTCTATTACCTTCAGTTGTGAGATATAAGTATCCCCATAAAAATAATTTACGTTCTTCACTTCATTTCACACTACACCCCCCCCCTAAGTGAATTTTCCCGCAAAAAATACTTGTTTCTTTAATAGTAAAGGATCCTCTAAATACCAATTATCACGACTCTAACTTCTTCAGTTTTTGATTTATGTGTCCTCATGAAAGGAATTCATCTCCTTTACACTCCCGCCCTCCAAGATGGTTTCCCCCCAAAACGCGTTTTTCTTTGTTTTGAAAGGAGATCCAAATACGAATTTTCACGTCTGTAACAACTTTAGTTTTTATTAGATGTATGTATTCTCATACAATTAAGACAATTAATTTTTCAATTCTTTCACCCCCCCCCCCCAACCCTTCATTGGATTTTCCGAGAATACGTGTTTCTTTACTTTTAAAGCAGATTGCAAATATCAAATTTCACGTCTGTAACATCTTCATTTTTGAGATATCAGTAGCCTAATTAAAAGAATTCAACACCATTTTCAGTCACTTTAACCCCCCCTCCACCCAAGTGGTATTTCCGAAAACTAAAAATACACGTTTCTTTATGTTTAATAGAGATAAAAGATACCATTTATCACTTCTGTAACATGTTAAGTTTTTTTAGATATACTGTAAAAATTCTCATTTTAAAATTTCACCCCTTTTGAGTTCCCCTTAAGTGGAGTTTCCAAAAACAAATCACCTCTGTTTCTTTACATTTACAGGAGATTCCAAACATCCACTTTTTACGTCTGTAACATTTTACGTTTCCAAGATAATCTGTAGATAAGGTCTTTCAAAAAATTCACCCCAATTTGTCACTCCTGTTTAACCGCCATTAGTTGGATTTTCCAAAAACTAAAAAACGCGTTTCTTTATTTTTAAAGGAGATCCCATATACAAATTTTCAGTTCTGTAATATCCTTCGTTTCTGAGATATATGTATCCTCATTAAAGGCATTCAACCCATTTTTCACCCTTTTACACCCCTCCTATTAGGATTTACAGGAAACAAAAAAATACGTGTTCCTTTATTTTTAGAGGGGATTCTAACTACCGATTTTTACATCTGTAAATTTTAAAGTTTTAAGTTGTAGACACACTCATTTTAAAAAATTCACCCCCTTTTTCACCCCCCTCCCATTATTTGGATTTTCAAAAAACGAAAAAATACGTGTTTCTTTACTTTTAAAGTAGATCCAAAATACAAATGTTCAGGTCTGTAATATCTTCAGGTTCTGAAATATAAGTAGACTCAATAAAGGCATTCGACCCATTATTCACCCTTTTCCACCCTTCCTATTGGGATTTTCCGAAAGCAAAATAATATGTGTTTCTTTATTATTAAAGGAGATTCTAAATACCAATTTTTACATCTATAAACTAAAAAAGTTTTGAGATTTAGATACGCTCATTTTAAAAAATCACCCCCTTTTCACTCCCCCCCCCATTAATTGGATTTTCCACAAACAAAAAATTACGTGTTTCTTTATTTTTAAAGAAGATCCCAAACAGCAATTTTCAGGTTTGTAATATCTTCAGGTTCTGAAATATAAGTAGCCTCATTAAAGCCATTCAACCCATTATTCACCCTTTTACACCCTTCCTATTGGGATTTTCCGAAAACAAAATAATACGTGTTTCTTTAATTTTAAAGGAGATTCTAAATACCAATTTTCACATCTATAACCTTTAAAAGTTTTGAGATATAGATACACTCATTTTAAAATATTACCCCCCTTTTCACCCCCCTTAATTGGATTTTCCACAAACAAAAAAATTCGTGTTTCTTTATTTTTGAAAGCGATCAAAAGTACCAATTTTGAGGTCTGTAATATCTTCAGTTTCTGAGATATATGTATTCTCTTTAAAGGCATTCAACACATTTTTCACCCCTTTTCACCCCTCCTATTGGGATTTTCCGAAAACAAAAAAATGCATGTTCCTTTATTTTTAATGAAGATTCTAAATACTAATTTTTACATCTCTAAACTTTAAAACTTTTGAGATATAGATGCACTCATTTTAAAAATTCACCCCCCTTTCACCCTTGCATTAATTGGATTTTCCAAAAACAAAAAAATATGTGTTTCTTTATTTTTCACAGCGATCAAAAGTACCAATTTTGAGGTCTGTAATATCTTCAGTTTCTGAGATATAAGTAGCGTATCCGGATTAAAGGCATTCAACCCCTTTTTCACCCTTTTTCACCCCTCCTATTGGGATTGTCTGAAAACAAAAAAATACGTGTTTCCTTATTTTTAAAGAAGATTCTAAATACCAATTTTCACATCTGTAAACTTTTAAAGTTTTGAGATATAGACACACTCATTTTAAAATTTCACCCCCCTTTTCACCCCCTTAGCGACGGAATATCCAAAAATCCTCTCTTAGCGAGCACCTACATCTTAATATGAATCTATGCCCAAAATTTCATTTCTTTATGTCCAGTAGTTTTTTGGCTCGGCGATGATGAATCAGTCAGTCAGTCAGTCAGTCAGTCAGGACAAGCTACTTTATATATATAGATAGATATATACTGACTTGGAATACTGAGAGGAGTACAGTACGGGATCTGCACCGACTTGGAGTCAGTGTGTGGAACAGTTGGTGTGAGTAGAATTGGAGGAGTGTTAACAGTCATTGTCGTGAGGAATACTGCAGGGCTGATTAGCACTGTTGATGTGTTGCAGTTATATGACAGCTGGTTAGTTTTCAGCGTTGAGTAGTTCACTGTGTGGATCGGCCACGTCAGTTGACGTTTTTGACTGTGTAGGTTACCGGATTGGTTTTGAGTCGAACCAGGGAGCAGTCTTCGTGTGTTGTGGTGGTTGGCAGTCCTATGCTCGAGTCTGTTGGAGCGCAGCTATTGTGGGTGAAGTGACTGAGCGTGTGGAGCCGATGTGAAAGTGAGGCCGACAAGGAGGATTATAGTCCCTTCCAGGTAAAGACTGCCCAACTTGAGTCCTTCTGTAAGAGACTTGTAAATGGATAGTAGTTTAATGGAATGTGGCATAGTTGTCTGGAGTACAAGGTCGTGGCATGAGAAACTTGCCAACGTTGTAGTAACGTGTGTATCGGCAGCTCGCGCCATTCACTTCACTGCAGTAACTGAGAGATCGTGTTGCTTTTCTTCTGATTTATAACTTAAAAGTTCAAAATGATATAGTCAAATGTGTGGAAATGCCTGGTTCTTGTGTGGTACTCAGTTGTAAGAGCAATTACTCCACTTCGGTTAAAGAGAAGGCTATGTAAGGTATTCTGAATTTCCTAAAGCTGTAAGATGTCGAGAAGAACGGATCCACGCTATTTCACAAGCTTACTGGGAAGTCGATTGTTTGCATGAAACTTATACGTTATTTAATTTATGACTAATCTGCGTTTAGGTCTGTCGCCCTGGTGGCAGATAACCTGTCTCCTACTAGAGTAGGTCTTCTGCTTTTTTTTGTAACATATATTGTTTCCGTTACCTTCTTCTTCATTTCACCATTCTTTCAGTGAGTTTTAACACTTCGACTACGCCCGTAATTGTGGACATCGAAGGCCTTATCTTCTTTCATTCAAATGCGCCACCAATTGACAGATTTAAACCTTATAATTACGGGAGGACCTGGCTGCAAAACCACTGTACTGCAACAGCTCAAGAGTTATGTTTAGTGAGAAGTGTTATTTTATGTTCTTCTTTCAATTTGCTTTACGCAGCACCGATGGTGACATGGATAGAAAAGGGTTAGAAGTGGGCAGAAAGCGATCGTGTCTTTACAGTAATTAAGGCAGAGCCCCAGCATGTGTCTGATGTGAAAACGGTAAACCACTGACAACTACCTTCAGGGCTGCCGACAGTGGGGCTGGAACCCACTATCTCCCGAGTGCTAGCTACGTGACCTAAACCGCTCAGCTAGTTGGTCTGTAGTGACAAGTGTGTTGGCAAATAATAATAATAATAATAATAATAATAATAATAATAATAATAATAATAATAGCTAACTACTTTTACGGTTTTCGGAGACGCCGAGGTGCCGGTATTTAGTCACGTAGGGGTACTTTTACGTGCCAGTAAATCTACTGACACGAGGCTGACGTATTTGAGCACCTTCAAATACCACCGTACTGAGCCAGGATCGAACCTGCCAAGTTGGGGGCAGAAGGCCAGCGCCTCAAACGCCTGAGCCACTCAGCCCGGCGTTCGCAAATCAAGAGGGGTACTTGGGAATGGTCTTCTTTCTTAATAGCTGTGACCAAGTCCAGTAGAAGACTATTGTTTAAGAAAAAATAATGTTTTCAAAGTAGTCTTTATGTTTAAATGAGTAATTTAAACTATGTATTTCGTATTTTTTTCATCTTAAATACCTTCTACGTGGCTCCATTATGCAAATTAAGGGAAGTTCGTTGTAACTAGTTGTAACCTATTAATTTTCGACGCCGGGGGGATCTGGAATACAGGATTTATCTTGTCCTGACTTTACTTATATCCTGGTGCGAAAATGTGAAACCACGGAACACCACCTTCAGAGCTGCCGACGGTAGGATTCCAACCCGCAATCTCCCGAATACAAACTCACAGCTATGCGACCCAAAACGCACGGTCAACCCACTCGATTATTTTGAATGAATGGTATCAGTTAGAGCCTGCACTTCAGTGCTGTAACAATTCGCATTAATTTTAACAATGTTATGAATCAGTTAATAAGTTTAACAGACATCTTCCTCATAAGTTGAAGTACCTGATAGAGAAAGATGATGAGAATTTTAAGAGGCTCACATATTGCATGACCAGTTTGTAATAAACTTTTTGAAGAAACCGATGAACAATAGTTTTGACTGCCTTCCTAATTTACCTGCAATCTGTAAAATGTTATAAGGGTATAATGTTGAATGATATTATGACGACCGGGAGAGTTGGCTGTGCGGTTAAGGACGCGCTGCTGTGAGCTTGCATCCGGAGATAATGGGTTCGAACGCCAATGTCGGCAGCCCTCAAGATGGTTTTCCGTGGTTTCCCCTTTTCACACCAGGAAAATACTGGGAATGTACCTTAACTAATGCCTCGGCCGCTTCCTTCCCACTCCTAGACCTTTCCTATTCTATCGTCGCCATAAGACATATCTGTGTTGGTGCGACGTAAAGCAATTAGCAAACAAAAAGATATTATGACGTTGCCCCATCCAAGATATGTCTTAAAAGGAGGCAGAAACCTTTCTGAAAAATATTGTCGTGGGATTTTCAGTAACTGAAAAAATTGTAAATTTGCAGTTAAATGAAATTCATGTCAAGCAAAGTTTGGATTTGAAAAATGGTAATATACTAGGAGTAGCTACTATATGAAAGAAAATCTAAGACAGTTCGTTTCTTGATTTGATCAGCTTTTTGGTAGTGTTAAGTATATGGTGAGTACAAACAGTTGAAGGGAATAGAATGGGCAGAAATCAATAAAACTGTAATAAAACAGATTCAAGAATGTGACCTGAATGTTTCGTTTGTTATTTGTGATAGTAATAGAATGAACAGGGTAATGTTTTGTGAGCTAACAAACGGGATAGATTCTATATATTACTGTACCGAGCTCGATAGCTGCAGTCGCTTAAGTGCGGCCAGTATCCAGTATTCGGGAGATAGTGGGTTCGAGCCCCAGTGTCGGCAGCCCTGAAGATAGTTTTCCGTGGTTTCCCATTTTCACACCAGGCAAATACTGGGGCTGGTACCTTAATTAAGGCCACGGCCGCTTCCTTCCCAGTCCTAGCCCTTTCCTGTCAAATCGTCGCCGTAAGACCTATCTGTGTCGGTGCGACGTAAAGTCAATAGCAAATATATATATATATATTACTGTCATATTGAATGGAACCACTTACAAAATTTTGTACTTTATGACAGCGTACATATTTCAGAAATATTAGGAACAACTGGATTAATCTAAAGAATCGCTCTAAAATATTTTAGATTCCTTTCTGGGTCCATCTTGAACGCTGCAATGCTCAATTTATTGACTGTAATAATAAATAAATTGACAAAACTACTGAATCAGAATTTGCGGACGTTAAATATATGCACAAAAAGGGGTCCAATTACTAATAAAGGCAGCTCCGAAGTTATTTCACAAGAATTTGTACACAAATACTTTTGAACGTCAAAAAGTACGTCTTGTAAATAATGTACTTCATTACAAAACATATTAGCACTTTACATATACAAATTCATAGGTACAGTACAAATGTAAATTATATTTACTACTGTGAATTTCTAATTTGTAATAAGGGCTGTCAACATGAGTACATTTGGAGGCTGAACAAGGGAGGACGTAAGGTGCCATATATTATGGTATTTTATTAATCGGAAAGTATGCAGTGAGAACTGCATAAACTCTAATAACAGGAAAGTATGAAAGGATGATTTCGGTTGTATGTAACTAGATAAACATTCTTCGCTATTAAATTGAAATGGGAGTCAAAAATGAAGAAATAATAACGGGTTTTCTCCAAGAATCTTGTTTCTATGGTGATAATCGCGTAAATTTGTGAAGATTGTAATAAAAATAATTAGCAATATGTTGCTAAATAATTATTTTAAGAAAAGAACTGAGTCTGTTGAAACATGTGATAACAAAAGAAAAATGCTTAATTTAGCCTAAAAGAATATTACTGAAGTTAGCAACACACGTAATTTCTATTCATAGACTAGTAGTAATACTTCGTTTAATGCTTTGAAAATGAAAATCCTCAGCCTGTTTCTAGTCATTCGACCGGATCAGGAATGAAGGAAGCCCCCATCTAAACGGCGAGAATAGGAATTGTGCCGGCTGCCGAAGCCTGTCCTACTCTTCGGTAGCTATGATTAATGACTGACAGATGAAATGAAATTATATTGGAGAGTGTAACTGGAATGAATGGAGACAGGGAAAACTGCAGTACACGGAGAAAAACATGTCCCGCCTCCGTTTTGTCCACCACAAATCTCACATGGAGTGACCGGGATTTCATCCACGGATCCCAGGAGTGAGAGTCCAGTGCGCTGCTGCCTGAGCCACGGGGGCTTTCGTTTTGTACTTTATCAATTAAAGTTTAATAATGAAACATGCGGTTATTATTAAGTTCATTTTTCTAGATAATGCAAAAATACATTTCTGTTTGTTCTCATTAAGAGTAATTCCCAAAATAAGATTTCACGATACAAAGAGCCCATAGCTTTTCGTTCTCTCATAGCACGTCCGGCAAATGCAAAGGTGACGTTGCCGGTTCAAACGCCGTGGCCTTGTACTATAGACGACTATGAGTGCGGTCATTCACAGTGAACATTTTCTTCCGCAGTCTACACAGTCGAGTTGAGATTGGGAGGAGAAGGAGGGAGTTGTGCTTTGAGTTTCCCTGATAATTCAATGCACCTGAACTTCTTTTCAATTCCGTCTCTTCTGCTGCCACTTTTCTCCGATAGATGGAATTATTGCTGCATCTCGAGAAGAACAGCCTGCCTGAATATTGGCGGGAAGTAGCCGGGGAGTTAGGTAACTTTCTTTTCTAGCATACCATTCCTTTCCTTCATATATGTTCTGATAATTACTGGTACGTGAAACATTAGTTCATCATAATATTACAGTTATTGGATACCTGCCTTGAGTAACTGTTAGGAATGAGGGGTGTCCATAGTTAATGGAAAACGATAGCGCAGTGTTCCCACGAACGACTCAATACACAGCCAAGGCTCTAGCAGAGCACGTCACGAAGAGCCCAGCACGGAGCTAGCACCCTGCACCAGTCAGCTTGCCAACGTCAAGCGACAACACGAGACCCGCTCAGAGTGCCAACCAATCACGGAGCAGGACAAGGACCGGCAGCCAATAGCAGCCGCCTTACAGCCACACCAGCCGGCCTGCCGTACCAGCAACCCAATCAGCCTGCCTAACCATTGTGCGGGCACACAAGCAAATTTGTCTAGTGCTCAGTGTAGTTACCAGTTCGTGTCTTATCTCGGCGTGATCCGATTAAAACTAAACCTGATACGACTGGTACCCACTGAGTGCGCCATAATAGACACAGGTCCTCACACGAGTTTGACCGTTTCCAGTGCTTCAGGCAGCCCAGCCTCCCAACCATGGACCCTAGTCACACATATCCACATAATTTCGACTACTTCCAAGCTTTCACCAACCTAGCAAGATATATATCATCCCCCAGTACCGAACCCAGTACCTTCTCCTCCCCACCAAGTATGGACTATCCCGGTGGATCGAGTAGCTGGGAACCATACAAATCCCCACACCCTACCGAATCAACAGAAGAAGAAGAAGAAGCAACCTTTGAAGAAGACACCTATGAAAAACCGTACCACTACCTTCAGCATGACACCCACTTCCCAATCTCCCTGAAATGCAAGTCAATTATCCTTCCCCTCACGAACCCAGGACCAGTACCAATCACCCGCCGCCTAATCATTGAAGCCCTTAAACCAATCATACCACGCTACCAAGCAATAATAGAAGAAACCCACAACAACCCCCTCATTATAACCCCGATCAGAAACATACTCCTAAATACCATCCTGAACCGTCTCGCAGGTATTGAAATCCCCACCTCAAATGTGATCAAAACACTCAACAACACCTCAAACCAGCCAGAATCCACATAAACAACCACATCATCTCCTCCCACCATCCACGCAGACCACAGAAACACAAACCAACCCACCACCACCTACCGAGTCATCCGAAGCCGAAACCAACCCACCACCACCCACCGAGTCAACCGAAGCCCAAACCAACACCCCCCTCCCCCGCCACCACCGCTCCCGCGATCACCCACCAAGTCCACACAGGTTCAAACAAACCCACAACCACCACACACACATACATTCACACAGACCGGGAGCAGGCGTAGAAAACCTGCTCCCAAGCCGCACACACACAAAGCACAACCACCAACACGAGCCCACACGCTCCCACGCCCATCCCTAATCACACAGTGCTTTAATTGCCTCAAATTAAATCACACAGCAGCTTTGTGCTCTGAGCCCACCCGCTGCAATAGGTGTGGCGGTTCCCACCGTCATACAGATTGTAAGGTGCCTAGGGTCCAGGCGTAGTGTGCCAACTGCCAAGGCAGCCACGCAGCTTCGTATCCTGGCTGCCCATTTATCAAAGAGGCAATCAGGGCACATTACAGACAGTCCCATCACCTACATCCAAATCCAACACCACCCCCATTACTCAGCCTCCCAGTCCCACCCCCATTACAACCGAACCCAAGCCCTACCGCAAACACCCTGCTTCACCTACTAATACTGAACCTGCTTTCCAACCAAACCAGTCTACCACCCCCAATGCCCACACCCCCAGTGCCAACACACCCCCTGACCACTACCCCCAACCAAGTATAAATCCCGCCAAGCCCATCAAGATCAACGAAAATTTCTCACTTCGCATCAAAAGGCAGTTCCCGCCAAGACAATACCGACCTTTTAACCTTGTACCAACCCCACAGACAGATCAAAACCACATTAACCTGCCCTAAAACCACAATTACCTATCGCTAAACCCACAAAACACTAAATCAAAATCACCATAACCGAAGCACTGGAAACGAACAGGACGCCGAGGCAGGACGCCCACACATGCTGTACGTTTTCTTTCAAAATGTATAGTGCCAATAACAGCCGGCACACGAGAACTAATAATATTCTCGTGTAAAAACAGCGGCAGGGCCCACTGATGCCGCTACTCCTGCAGTTAAGCAACATTGGGCACGATCAATACCCGTATGGGTGACCACCCAGGTCTACCACCTGCCGCTGAAACAAAGCTAAATAAAAAACGAACAAACAGCCACGGTGCAATACACAGCGAGGTTATTCATGCCAAATTAACACTTATCAACAATCTTCTCCTACGAATGCCATTTTCAATGCACATCTAATATTATTATTATTATTATTATTATTATTATTATTATTATTATTATTATTATTATTATTATTATTATTATCACCAACAATCTATATTTATCATTCTTATACCTATTTCCCCAAAAGCCCAGGTGAGGATCGCTAAAGCGAAACCGGTACAGGGACCCAATTAAACTACTGTTCAGTTTGGCGGAAAAAAAGTGTTCACCGCTGTGTGTGGCCGGGTCATTCCAGCTCTACAATTTCACCCCGTTAGAACGCCAGCATAGTACTTACTGTTCGTGAAAAGTGAGAAACTGTGCCGTTCTCCATTTGCACGAGAGCATCGTCTGACAGCATTGCTTTTAACCGGGACATTTCAGTCGGTTATATTGTACCTTGATGATGCTTGTTGTTTAAAGGAGCCTAACATCTAAGGTCATCGGCCTTATATTGTATTTCGACAAGAAAAGAGACGTCATTGTAATGACCTATGTCGAGTTCAGTTTACAATCTGTGTCTGTTAGAGCTTCACGTGAAAATGGATGGGCGGATTTTATGAAACTTGGTATTCCAGTTTGGAATAAGGTCGAGTAGAATCGTAACTGTAAATTGCACCCCCCCCCCTCAAATAACCAGGAGGTGGTACTACAGAAGGGGGTCAAAACATAAAATTGGTTGTATCTCTCTTACCGTTGGTTTTACATGAAAACCGCTCATGGCAATATTTATTATAATTTTTGTTCTAAACCTTTTTCGGATACAGTGAAAGCTAACCCAATACTTGAATTGCAACTACTGTATCTTCTTCTTCTTAATCGGTTTACCCTCCAGTGTCGGTTTTTCCCGCGGACTCAGCGAGGGATCCCACCTCCACCACCTCAAGGGCAGTGTCCTGGAGTTCAGACTCAGGGTCGGCGGTTACAACTGGGGACGATGACCAGTACCTCGCCCAGGTGGCCTCAGCTGTTACAGAGAGGACTCTATGCCGGATTCTTTAAAATTAGGTTGTTGACCATTGCTTAGCGGGTTGCCTACCTCACTGGTCCTACCCCCATTTTCAATTCAACCCTTGGACACATTACCTTACACTTCTTAACAATTTGCTGGACATTGTCGTTTTGAAGAATTCCTTAGTTCATATTCTTTCATCTGCCATACTTTAAATATTTGCTTCTGAGTTTTCGAAGCCATCCATGACCCCGTCATTACACCTTCTGCTCTTCTTCTTTTCTTCTTCTTTAACTGTTTTACCCTCCAGGGTCGGTTTTTCCCTCGGACTCAGCGAGGGATCCCACCTCTACCGCCTCACGGGCAGTGTCCTAGAGCTTCAGACTCTGGGTCGGGGTTACAACTGGGGAGAATGACCAGTACCTCGCCCAGGCGGCCTCACCTGCTATGCTGAACAGGGGCGTTGTAGAAGGATGGGAAGACGGGAAGGGATAGACAAGGAAGGGGGAAGGAAGGGGCCGTGGCTTTAAGGTAGGTACCATCCAGGATTTTTTCTGGAGGAGAAGTGGGAAACCACGGAAAACCACTTCCAGGATGGCTCAGATGGGAATTGAACCCACCTCTACTCAGTTGACCTCCCGAGGCCCCGTTCCAGCCCTCGTACCACTTTTAAAATTTCGTGGCAGAACCTGGAATCGAACCCAGAACCCGGGAGTGGCAGCTAATCACACTAACCACTACACCACAGATGCGGACACTACTATATCTACTGAGTAATATACTGAACCCATAATTCTACCCTGATAAATATTGCAACTAGTAAATTGCAACTACAAGTACAACCGTAAGTCTTTATTGCAAGCTCATCTCACATTCCGTGGCATGAGAACTCACCGTGGGGAGCAAGTCACCCATTCGAACGAGCTCGGAATACTTCGGCTGACCTCGTGTAATTAATAAATTAACTTCTACATAACAACCTTCATTGCGAGGGATCCGATAATATCATTAACCAAGAAATAAATATTTAAGGATTTTAAGAAATATTTAATGAAGCTGAAGTCCACAGGGTGTAAATGTATTTAATTAGGTCTGGAGAAAATTTGGCATCTATACCGGCAGATTAGAAACACGTGCCAAAGTCACGCAATAAAATTGCGCGCAAAATCACCTACACGAAATTAATTAATTTCGCCAGTTAAAGGCACGGGGAAATTTTTGGGGGGGGGTGAGTCTCAAAGAAATCAGTCCAGTTGTTATGAAATTGTATGACTACACCACAATACATCACGGCCAGGGAAGCGTCCCTAGAAAAGCTATAAATATCCCCCACTTATGGACAGCAGCTCACTTACTTTGTCATTGTTCGCATGGGCGGGCCTACGTCGTCTTAACATCAAGTAGAGGTCTTAAACTGTTCCTTTAATAGACTTGTGATATTTATGGAGTTAGTTGGCTTTAGATAGAATATTTTACCAAGTGGAAAAAATGGCAAAATAACAATATTAATTGAATTAGTATAGAATTCCTGAACTTCTTCAATGGAAAGAGCGAATTTATAGAGAGCTTTCGTTAATTACTGTGTGTCTTTGTAATCAGTGAGGGGAACTGCAGACTGGTAGATAAGCTTCGGGTTTCACGGTTTCATATCTCTTAAACACCTAGCGAAAAGGGTAGGCGAAACTGTCGCAGATGATAGTTGAGTGCTCGGCGAGAAACAAAGCAGTTATACATATTGTGTGCATCTAGAATAATTTGTTATTTACGTGTGTCTAGAATAATTAAAGTGTAGACTCTGTGTGATTATAAGAATAATAATGAAATGAGAAGAATGATCTCTTTCATCATGAACGGTTAATTGAGGAGAGCTGGCAAAAATTTAGCCAGGAGCCCCATGTCTGCGACGCAGTTACAAGGTCTGTCTAATTTGAATATCATGTTGGGTAGGTAGAAATTGTACATACATATCCCATTAAATTACTTTGTGGCGTGTGTAAAAATTAAGTGTATTGCAATGTTGAGGCAAAGTGTCTATTATTCATGTCAGTGCGCGAAAATATAAAATGCGTTTTTTTTATTTTCTTTAGTAAACTGTAATAGGTGAATATTGTAATGAAAATCAATGAAATAATGCTCGCGCCGAAAAAAAAAAAGTTACAATAATATATCCGTTGTTAGCGTCATAAAGTCAAATGTCCAATTATCCAAAATAATAATAATAAGAAGAAGAAGAATAACAAGAATAATCACCGAGCTCGATAGCTGCAGTCGCTCAAGTGCGGCCAGTATCCAGTATTCGGGAGATAATAGGTTCGAACCCCACTGTCGGCAGCCCTGAAAATGGTTTTCCGTGGTTTTCCATTTTCACACCAGGCAAATGCTGGGGCTGTACCTTAATTAAGGCCATGGCCGCTTCCTTCCCACTCCTAGCCCTTTCCTGTCCCATCGTCGCCATAAGACCTATCTGTGTCGGTGCGACGTAAAGCAACTAGCAAAAAACAACAAGAATAATCACGTCAGGATAAATTTGAGATGATAAATTCTTTGTCCAGTAGTAATGTCAAGTGAGATTTGCGATTTATACCGAAATTCAGTGAAGTCTGATAAAGTCGGCAGTTATGTTCGAAAACTAAAATTTTGTGACACCGTGTATTTGTGATACAGAAAATCGCGGTATGCTATTTTGCTCTTGAGGTCAGAAAAACGTAAAGAAGTTAATTGTGAGATTCTTATAAAGTTGTTGGTCATGGGATGACTTATATTTGAAAAGTTTCGAACAGCAAGAAATGGATTGCAATGGAAATGAAATATGGGTGAGAATAGTTAGGGAGATGTTAAAGGCAGAGTATGCCTGCATACTGTGAATGATGTATAATGAACAAGAAGCTGAGGATAAGAGACCCTGTTTTACGAGGGAGAGGAATATTTGTGACAGGGCCTATGTTAAGAGGTAATATTTCTGAGACAGACTGTGTAAGATGACGATGTCCTGTAAGCAACCCAGATCAGTTGACTAATTTAATAGTGGTCAGGAACCAAGTGAGCGCGTTTGAACGCCTATTTTAATTACAAGTTGATGATCTCACATGATTACTATTTTATATGAGACCGTAGGTTCTGGCAATTAAGTCCTAGTGACAATTCTATGTAGGACCAGCAAAGTGCATTTTTTGATAGCTGACTTCACGAACAAAGTACATTCTGACGCACGGTCAAGGCAATACTAGATTATTGTAAACTTGAATTCTATTCTGTAATTTTACGAGACGAAATTATCGCTGACTAGAAACATTACGAGTGTGAAAAATGAATGTTATTAGAATGATAGTTTAGCTTGGGTAGATTGATGGAAGGTTACTTCACGAGACAGTTCACAGTGATACACGTTTGGAACGTTGAGTTGATAGGCCATTTGGAGCCTCACACTTGAGTTATGCTGTGGATCTCGTGATGGTATTGTTTACTGTTTACTGTCATATTAAGTAAAATCATACGGGAGTTGAATTTGTTTTTATTTAGCGAACTTCACAGCATGTGTTGAAATTGAAATGAGGAATGGATTAAACTATTCGGGCATGTTGTTTAAATTTCGATTTCACGCTTTATTGTAAGAAATGTACATAGTTATATTTCCAGGTTCGAGTTCATTCTGTGGCGAATTTCATTTCTTTGTGTTAGAGTTTCAACGAAGATTAGATTTAAATATCCGGGATTGTGATTGAAGTTTCGATTTCGCCTTACAGTGCAAATGATGTGTAGCCATCCTAATGTTGGCTCAACGATAGGTTTAGGATGCTGCGTGTATTATATTAATTTAAGGATGAGTAGCCACTACGTATGTTCAACGACAGGATTAGGGCGTCGTCTGTACATAAACAAGTCGTAGGTTAGTCATTTTTGCGAGTCGACTTAAACGACTTTAGTGTTTGCAGTAGTGGATATGTATTTGAAGCATGTTAGCAGGTATTATTCAGGCCTTGTTTCGGCACAATTCTTAATAGCCAGAAGGCACTCCCAAAGCATTGCATCAGTAATGGCATGAATGTAAGGGTTGTCCCACGTGGAAGCCTAGCTAATGGAGATTGATCATTACGGTTCAGCCGCGCGTGTTCAAGTTCGACGAACTTTCGTTTTTATCTTTTACTCTTTCTCTACTTTCAAATGTATTTGTTCGGATGTCCGGCACATATTGATAATACCGAGTGTTGACACTTAGTTGATTTTTATAGGATTTGCACTACGAATGCTGTTTCGATTCGCCAGCTGTTAATATATATTTTATTTTCAATTTTCGTTATTTCACGTTATGGTAGCTCTACCGATTACTTGTAGTTTAGTTTAATGGGTCAACTGTAGATAGCCAGATTTGTAATGATAGTCGTGGTTATAGAAAATTGGAAAGATTTCCTTTATTTTGTTTGGATATGGACTTGTATGTTAATAAACTTAACGACATGATTATTTATGACCTGAAAGTCGGTTTAATAAGAAAATTTTCAAGTGGCTTATCACTTTTCTTTAACTTCAGTGTTTGGCATTTGTTCTAAATGCATAATGAATTAACGTTTTCCTGCATTTCGCAGTTTTGTTCCTTCAGGACGACGTAACGTAAGACCCCTCCGATCAAGTTGTTGTTGGTTCCTTCTGAACATCTGTTGGGGTGATGCATGTTTCATCATTGGGATTTCTTCTGTAACTTAAGGGTGTCACGAGATGACAATACTTGGTGAAATTTTATTTTTGATTGTGACAATTGTTCTTAACTTGTAATGAACACCATGCTTTCTAGTAATGTTTCGCAACCTATCCAAAGCAAGTGATAGTCGATTTGGTTCGATTAAGGATCCATTCAGGGGATGTTCCAATATCCGATAGGATACCAGTCTGGTGGATAGCCTTAATTAAATGTAAATCTGGAATTCTACTTGTTAAAGGTCAGATTTTCCACAGATCGTGTGGATTAACTCTCAGTTATCGTTTGGATTAATGTTGCCCGATTTTCAGGTTTTATTCTCGTTTTCTGGTTTTTGCTGTCCACGAATTTTACACGACATTTTCATTCCTTTAACACCTTGAGTGCCACGTGAGACCAACGTTGACACGCAGAGCTTAATGCCATTCGGGCCGCGTGAGTCCGCTGTGGATTCACGCGCAATCTCAAAGTCTCAGGCCTCATAGTGCCACACTGTCACCACACTTGACATGTAAACGTATGTTAAATGAAAGTAGGTGGCCAGTACATCACAAATCTATTCTTGGCCTGTCCATTTGTGAGTTCGATGTGGCACCAAATAGTCTGAACGTCACTGTAATATATCAACCACAATAAATGAATTATGGCATTATTTATTGTTTTCTGATCGTGTCATGCGTACAAATAACAAAATATTGTACTGTATAGTGTACTCATTGTCTCATATCAGGGTCTACAGACAAATTGAAAACATACGACAAAACATTACACGAACTTTCTAGAAAAAGTATTTGTAACTTTGTCTCAATCGCAAACACACCTCAAAATTGGTATACTTTTTGCATATGAATTTAAAGTATAACAAATGAGACTTTCTGAAGAAATATGATTCAAACTGTGTTTTACAATCACACTACAAATCTGTGCACTTTGAAGAAACAGTCCAAACAGAAGAAATTTTCACAGGTTGGTCATTTGAACTTAGACTGTAGAGTCTTCCTCATGGCATATTGCCTTCTTGATTCCCGATGGATCTCTTCATAACAATTACTGCATCTCCGTTTTCCCAGCCGGCCTACATCCTCCAGTCGGTGGGGTAATACCTGTTTCTTTGGTACTTGTGAGGAGATGTGAAAATTTTTGATACCGGTACCTGTTAACTGTTCAACAATGTCTTCTTTGAACTGGGTAACAGATATACTCTCATTCCCAAGTTGATTGGAAATATAGATGGCATTTACTGTACTTGTGCCGATCAATATCTCTATAGATATTTTTGTACCATTTTACTCCATCTCAGGGAAGTACTATAGCTCTTTTTATGATCTGATAAATCAATGTACGGTTTGCATTTGTTATACTCTATAAGACTCCATGGATTTTGCTCTTCACCATCCCTCCTCTGAATAGTGACCATCTCACCAGTGTGTTTAGTTGTCAAAATTAAGACGTCTCTTTTATCATGCCATTTCTGAACAACCACATCAGTGTTACTTTCACAGGCTCTTGTCTTTCCTCTTGCTAACGTCCTTTTAGTAACATCGGTTGGATTATACTCCTGATTAGATTTCAATATTCCAAAAATATGAGTTTTATTCTTTAGTAGTTCATGAGCTAATGAGACAGACGTGTACCAGTGTGTCAGGAAGGTGAGAACTGTGCTAGGATACGTGGTGACACACTGGTCTCACGCGGCCTATACTGCTGGAAGGTAGTGTCAATGGCCGCGTGAGACCAATGTGTCACCACAATGTTATGACTACAATTTTGGCCCAAAGTGAATAAAAGGTACATTTCTGTAATAAGGTGCACCATTTTATACTCTATAGTAAAAAAAGAAAGAATGGCCTGGATGGAATTTTTTTACTGCATATGTGGCACTTAAGGTGTTAAATGATGTTAAACAATAATATTAACTGGATAACACTCACGTTATGTGTTGTGACTGCGTTAAAACGTTGTGAAATTAAGTGATATTTGAATTTAATAAATAAGTTCCAAAACCAAAAAACCTAACCCTACGGCACTTAACGCCCTTGAAAGGGCCCAGGCCTGTCCAGTAACCGCAGCTTAGCCCGAAGGCTTGCAGATTACGAGGGGTCGTGTGGTCAGCAAGACGCATCCTCTCAGCCGTTATTCTGGGCTTTCGAGACCGGGGCCGCCATCTCACCGTCGGATAGCTCCTCAATTCTAATCACGTAGGCTGAGTGGACCTCGAGTCAGCCCTTAGATCAAGAGAAAAATCCCTGACCTGGCCGGGAATCGAACCCGGGGCCTCCAGGAGAGAGGCAGGCATGCTACCCCTACACCACGGGGCCGGCAATAAATTAGTTAATCGTGATTAAATTTGAATAAAAATATTTTAGTAAGCACATTTTTGCTCCTCATTTAAAGTAGTTAGGCTCTCTTCTGAATCCCATCGTTTGGTCTTTTCTTTGTGTGTGTGTGTGTGTGTGTGTGTGTGTGTGTGTGTGTGTGTGTGTGTGTGTGTGTGTCGCACCGACACAGGTAGGTCTTACGGCGTTTGGTCAAGGTAGTGACAGAAAAAACACGCTACGACCCCAACATCTAAGAGTTTGATATTGCTCCATTGAAGCAGCTGTGGCAGACGACCAACGATGGAACGGTAAGTTCAAGGGTTCAATACTGTACTTGAACCTGGGCAGTGAATTTGGAGAAAAATATCTTCCATTGTCCTTGTGAAGTCGTTCCTTCTCTGTCCTGTGACAATTGAAAATCTTTTTCTTGGTCAGTTTCATTGTTACGTGATAAACGCAGGTTTTCCGAATGCAATGTACTGTACTATATTCCCCTCTGTCCCTCGGCATGATGGTTATCATTGATTTTATACTGATAACGAAAAATCACTGGAAAACTATTAATTTTTACATCGTAGCATGTGCAACGAAATGTTCAAAGAAGCAATTTAAATAAGCCGAGCCGCAAACGCCCACCCCTTGCCCCCAAGGTTGATATTAATGTTTCCGCGATTGCCATTCCTGACTGTGTTCCCACACCATGCGCGGTGTGTGAGTATGGTGGTCTTTGCTCAGTTCTCTGTGAAGTTATTGTATTTTGATGAACGTGAATTCAATTATCAGCATAAATGGGAGCGTAAGTAAGAATGGCGATATTTTAATCAGAAGTTAAATGGTGCATATTGCAAATACTGTGACACTCATTTGAAAACTGCTCTTGAAACTATACAAAAATTCAGTGGTATGTTCATATCGGTGATTTGGTTAAGTCTCGGAAAGCTACGGGAAGTACGGGGAAAGTAGAGAAGAACGTGCATTGTGAAATGCCTGAGATAGCTACAGCTCTTGAAACCTGCAGGTTACAGGGATCGAATAATCCTGTCTATCAGAGGCGTAGCCACGGTGAATTTACTGGGGGTTAGACAACCCCCTCCCCTCCCATGGAAGTTTTACAAAAGAAAATAAACGGAAACTGACAATAAACAAGTGAAGGTCGACTCAATGTGTTGACTCTTTTGAACATTCACAGAGACATAACTGTAAAACCAACAGATCTCTTGAATCTATTTTCTAAGAAGCCTCCAAAATTGGATTTTAGACTATAATCTGAACATACTATTCGCCGTAAAACTGTTGACCTTGATCATATTGTTCTCGTTCCGCATTTTAATGTAAAACTTTGTAGTGTGCTGCAGTCTGAATAACAACATAATTCAATTATACCAGTGTCCTTATAAACACACTCATGAATGTGCACACCACTTACTCACAAGAGCCTTACATATTTTCTACCATCATATTGTAACAATAACCTCCCCACCCCCCCTCAGACGATCATGGCTACGCTACAGCCTTCTATATTATCATGCTCGTGTATCCACTGTCGAGTACCTAGGATAAAAGTTAAATAATTATGTAAATAACTATTTGAATATGACAATAATACTGATCGCATGAGATACAGATACTACTCAATGAAAAACGGGAAGTCCAAGTGTTCAGTAGTGCGCATGCGTGAGCACGTGACTGCTTACAACCAATCAGTAACCAGAACCGAATCTTGGTTTTTTGATCTGTTGATAAATGTAGGGCCAAGAGCGGGCTGCTTGTTGGGAACAGGTCGAAGGCAGTCGTCGGCCCACCCCAAAGGGGAAACTGGAGCCATTACCTAAGCTGTCTAAAATACTCTAAAATATTCTATGTCGGTTTGTTTAAAGTAGGTCATTCACCACCGATGTATGGGTTGCCTACCTCACAGGCGCTAAACCAATTTTCAATTCACCGAGCTTGATAGCTGCAGTCGCTTAAGTGCGGCCAGTATCCAGTATTCGGGAGACAGTGGGTTCGAACCCCACGGTCAGCAGCCCTGAAGATAGTTTCCCGTGGTTTTCCATTTTCACACCAGGCAAATGCTGGGGCTGCACCTTAATTAAGGCCACGGCCGCTTCCTACCCAGTCCTAGCCCTTTCCTGTCCCATCGTCGCCATAAGACCTATCTCTGTCGATGCGACGTAAAGCCAATAGCATTTTCAATTCAACCCTTCAACAACTTCCCTTACTAATATCGTATTTCTTCTCAATCATTTCCTGGGCATTGTCGTTTTTTAGAATTCCTTATTTCATATTTTCTCGTCCACCATATTTAGGATATTTGCTACTAAGTTTCTGAAGCTATTGATGTCTCCGCCATGACACTGTCTATTCTGCTGTTCCTATTGGGGCTCTGTACCTTTCTCTTCCTGTGTCCTGTACCGGGAGGTACACCTCAACTCCGCTCATTCAAAATAAGCGCCTTAGTAAACTCCTCTATCGATCAAACGGTGTAAGTGATACTACATGAACTTAGAACTTTAATCAGAAGATGTCACTACTGAAATACTATGTAACTGTGGTATTGTGAAGTTTCCTAAACTGATTGAATTTCTCCTTGTTATGTTTCGCTATACATCAAGAAGTTTGGACATTTTTCCACAGATGACACTACCAAAAACTCTGATCATGCACTCTGGTGTAAGGTGGAAGAACTTATAACTTAAAGAAGTTTCGTATTCCTAGGTTTTCCATAACTGAGCCTATGTTCATTTATTTTTGGATTGGCAACACTTCTTTTTCTTTCCGCCAGTTTCGAATCTGGCCAATCATAAATTTTTGTAATTAATCTTGAACCAATCCCGCATTTTTGTTCACTTTGAATTTGCCAATAAAAATTGAGAGGGTGTGGCCGGATTAGTCCTGAATTCTCTCGAACCTTCCCTCAGGGTATATAAACTGCAGCTTTTCTGGCTACCTTGTGAATTGATCGCCGTCTTGCTAAGTGTCTGTGTTAAGGCAGGAGGCGGGGCGCCTCTTTCTTCGACCGGCAGAACATCTACAAGGTAATGGCCACGTAAATTCTGTCCTTCTTGCTGTCTCCGCAAATTTATCCGAGGGGAAGGTCCGAATCTTTAACTATGTAACGAACTTATCTACAATGTAAATCTTCTTTCGGCTAATGTAAACATTTCTTAACTATGTTACTATATAACAAACTTTTCTAAAATATAAATCTTCTTTCGGCTAATGTAAAAATTTCATAAAGTCTTTCTGTAAATCGGGAATAGAGAGTGAGTTACCCTTTCGAGCTCCCCTTCATCTTGGTTTGAGGTGAATACGTTTTCGTAACTGTTTTCTTCCTATAATATATTAAAGTTATTTCCATGCAAGCCACCTCAGTAGTTTGGGAATAGTCCCTGTTTCATCGGCCGAGAGCCCTGTAGGTTTAAATTTTTCATTATCTGGGAGCGCAGTGTACGCCTCCATTCAGTTTGTGTTCCGGCCGTTTATTTAACCTGTTCTTTTTCGCAAAGGCCCTGTAAGTTGGGTACTGGATACCCCTGTGTAAAACTATTTCAATTTGTAAGTTGGGCCTTAAGAGGTCAGATATTGTAAGATTTTCATGTTGGCTTGAGTAGGCTGGAAGAAATTGAGAGCCTGTTAGCTCTTTTCAAAGTTTTGTAATACTGAAGGGTCCCTCTGGAAGGCTAGACAGTGTAATTTAGGGAGCAAGTGCTCTTGAATTAGGGGATTTCTGCCCTTGACTAAATTATTCCTCATTTTGAATTGTAAACTTGAGCTGGTAGCTCAGGAATTGTAAAACTAGGGTCTTGAAGCCCAAAATTGTTAAAGTTCTGAATCTTGGATTTTTTCAAGTCTCGTTTCAAGATTGGCATTGTACCCGATTTTTCATTGTGATTTCACCTAGTGGAAATTTGTTAAGTTTTTAATGTTGAAAGAAATATAACCTTTGTTAAAATTTTAATTCAATTCTTGATATTGTAGTTAGACCCATTCAAAACCCGCACGTTCTTTCACCTCTCTGCGTTCCACAGATACCCTGGAACAGTACTACTAAAAGTTACATTAATTTACTATTCAATAAAAATCATCCGCCCTATTAATATTTGAACTCCAGTATTCAGCTTTCATATTCCAGCGCCTTTAACCAAGACCATATATCACTGCCGAATGTTGTCATTGAGATATTGGGTAGTGAAGTTATAAAGTAAATGAAATGAAATGGCGTATGGCTTTTAGTGCCGGGAGTGTCCGAGGACATGTTCGGCTCGCCAAGTGCAGGTCCTTCTACTTGACGCCCGTATACGACCTGCGCGTCGTGATGAGGATGAAATGATGATGAAGACAACAGATACACCCAGCCCCCGTGCCAGAGAAATTAACCAATGTTGGTTAAAATTCTCGACCCTGCCGGGAATCGAACCCGGGACCCCTGTGACCAAAGGCCAGCGCGCTAACAATTTAGCTATGGAGCCGGACAAGTTCTAAAGTGAAGGGAGCTAAGAAACTCCATTCCTCAAGTATAAGTACCATGAATTTGACTTTGTAGCCACAATGTAGATAAAAGGTACCGTAATTAATGTATCGGTCCGCCTCTGTGGTTTAGTGGTTAGTGTGATTAGCTGCCACCCCCGGAGGCCCGCCTTCGATTCCCAAAGCCACCAGGATCTTTCGAAAAGCGGTACGAAGGAACAGGAACGAGGTCAACTCAGTCTCGGGAGGTCAGCTGAGTAGAGGGGGGTTCGATTTCACCCTCAGCCATCCTCGAAGTGGTTTTCCGTGATATCCCACTTCTCCTAACAGAAGGCCACAGCCACTTCCTTTCCTCTTCCTTGTGTCTACCAATGTTCGCATCCCGCCACAAGGACCCTGTTGAGCATAGCAGGTAAGGCCACCTGGGTGAGGTATAGGTCCTCCTCCCCAGTTGTATCCCCCGACCCAAACTCTCACGGTCCAGAACACTGCCCTTGAGGCGGTAGAGGAGAGACCCTAGCTGATTCACGGGAAAAACCGACACCGGGCGGTGAACGAATTGAGGATGAAAAGAAAGAAATCAGGCGTACTGCCGAGTTTATTACTATATATTAGAACAATTCGATCTTATTTAGCTCACTTACATTAGGGTATAGTACAGTAAGTAGGGTACATGCTAAACATAATTAACGATTATTTTATTGTAGAAATGGATTTTATTAAGCCTTTTAGAGTATTTATTGCTGTTCACATCCATGATTTAGGGTAATGCTCGGCAGTGAAGTGTGGTCTCGTTGTATGGCGCCGGCATGCGAATGCAGACTACCAGGAGTTCTATTCACGGTCGGGCTGACGATTTTTACTGAATAGTAAATGAATATATCTTTGAATAATAGAATACCGAGGAAGTGAGAGGTTCAAAGAAACCAATAGGACCAGCTGAGTCACCTCATCCATCCTCGAAGTGGTTTTCCGTGGTTTCCCAATTCTCCTCCAGGCAAATGCCGGGATGGTACCTAACGTAAGGCCTCGGCCGCTTCCTTCTCTCTTCCTTGTCTATCCCTTTCAATCTCCTCATTACCCCCACGAGGCCCCAGTTCAGCATACCAGGTAAGGCCGCCTGGGCGAGGTACTGGTCATCCTCCCCAGTTGTATTCCCGACCCAGTGTCTGAAGCTCCAGGACACTGCCCGTGAGACGCTAGAGGCGGGATCCCTCTCTGAGTCCGAGGGAAAAACCGACCCTGGAGGGTAAAACAGATAAAGAAGAAGAAGAAGAAGGACAATGTCCAGCAAATTTTTGAAAAGAGGTACGATATGAGTAAGGTGTCCAAGGGTTGAATTGAAAATAGTGGTAGGGCCAGTGAGGTAGGTAACCCGCTCAGCAAGGGTCACCAACCTTCTTTTAAATAATCCGGCAGAGAGTCCTCCCTGTATTTTAGACGGGTGGGGTAAAGGCTACGGTTTTTTTCTCTGGGGTCGGCCGACCGCTGCCTTCGACATGTTCCCAACCACTAGCCCGCCTTTGGCCCTACAATTGTCAACAGATCAGAAATCCACGGTTTGGTTCCGGGTACTGATTGCTTGTAAGCCATAAAATGCTCGCGCATGCGCACTAGACTATACTGGGACTGAACATTGTTCTTTAGAACAATCACAGTCGTTTTTATTTTCACTGATACCAACACGGATGTATTTATTCGCTCCTAGACTACTTCAGGCCATTTCCTGTTTCAGTTCCTGTAAGTTTCATGTTTTTCAACCGTAACATTTTCCGGCTGACGACACTACTTATTGATGTCTAAAAGACTTCCGTTATCAGACCCTATTATAGATTTTACGATTTAATTTCACTACTTCTATAATCATCTGTCCACATACTTAGTATTCTTATCGTGTAAACTTCAGATACCGTAATTAAAGTATTCGTTTGTGAACGCAGAAATAAATCACGTTGAGAGGAAAAGAATCGCCATTACCTGCTCATGCGTGTGTGTGTGTGTTAAAATATTCAATAAGTGCTCGCAATGATTTCGGAAATTTGACATCTTATCTCACGGAAGCCTATAATAAATATGGAGTTTTCCGGATGTGATGAGGCAAGAACACGTCAATGAGTTATTATCCTTAAAGGATTGGCTAAAATCTATTGAATTAAATGTGAGGTAGAGGTCAGTAGTTAACTTCCAAAGAATCAAGGGTAGCTGAAGGAAGTGGATGAGGTGATCCACTGGATTTGGCGCACTGTCTTCTGCACACTAGGATCTGATAATGGCTTCTGACTGGTAGACGTTAAATTATCACGCTTTTTCATTGTTAGCAAGGTTTTTCGTAATGATTCACAGTGAATTAAAAAAAGATTATAAATACTTCCCACCCACTCAATTCTTCAATCCCTGCTCGATTCAGTGACCGGTTGCCACAGACAGAAGAGTGATGGGTTGTCCCCTGTACTTCTCACATTCGCCTCTACATTTCTATTCACCCGTTACACCCCTGATGTGCCACTTCAGTCCGATATTCATCGTCTAATACACACAGGTATTCTCTCTTCCAACATTGATTGTCTACAGCACACAGTTAAGAATACTATACAGTATATGTTACCCCATAATCCTGGCATTTCTCACCACATTCAAGTCCACATTCTGCTCTATGAGTTCAAAGGAAAATTGTCCTTTTACTCTCCAATTTCTTTCCAGATATCCGTGTTCAATCCTGGCATATTTATTTTCATGTACCCATGGATTAGTTTTATCTATCTTCTTCTGTCTTAATCTGTTTACCCTCCGGGATTGGTTTTTCCCTCTACCACCTCAAGGGCAGTGTCCTGGAGCGTGAGACTTTGGGTCGTGGGATGAAACTTGGGAGAATGACCAGTACCTCGCCCGAGCGGCCTCTCCTGCTATGCTGAACAGGGGCCTTGTGAGGGAATTTGAAGATTGGAAGGGATGTACGAGGAAGAGGTAAGGAAGTGGCCGTTGCTTCAAGTTAGGTACCATTCCGGCATTTGCCTGGAGGAGAAGTGGGAAACCACGGAAACCCCCTTCCAGAATGGCTGAGGAGAGAATCGAACCCACCTCCACTCATCTGACCTCCCGAGGCTGAGTGGACCCCGTTCCAGCCCTCGTACAACTTTTCAAATTTCGTGGCAGAGCCGGGAATCGAACCCGGGCCTCTGGGGATGGCAACTAATCACACTAACCACTACACCATAGAGGCGGACTGTTAGTTTTATTCTTTATAAATTAAACTGAAAATTCCTACCTTGCCATTTCAGTTAACATTTCCGTGTTTTTCATGATTGTCCAAAAGTCTGCCGAGTTATTTTCAGGTATATTGGTTTCTTCCCATCAACATCAGTGTGAGTAAAACACTCTTCGTCGCCTGTCCTATCCCCTTTGTGTCCTTATATACTCCAGGATGAATAAAAATGAGCAAACGCTTTAAAGAAGCCATTTTTCTAATATAAATAATTATTTTAACATCAATGTACCACGGCCCGAATTTTCATACGCAACTATACAGTATAGTGTACATAAAACTAAACACTCTTGACATTGAAATCTTGATATGAAAATCCCGCTTTTGTGATCTACTATTAAACGTAGGTAAGTATGTAAAGAAGGGAGCACAAATCATAAAAAATAAATCAGAGAATTTGATTCTGAACGTAGCGGATGCACTGCAAAATTTTACCTACACTTGAGAACTATTAGGAGAGAGAAACTAAAGCATTTGCAACATAGCACAAAGTAAATAAATATCTCCTAGTTATTACTTAATAAGAACTTGAACAGTATCATGCTCGTATATCCACGGTCGAGTAACTAGGATAAAAATTAAATAATTAAGTAAATAACTCTTTGCATACGACGACAATAATACTGCTCACATTAGATACAGATTTACATTACGTCGCAATGAATAACGCAAAGACCAAGTGTACAGTAGTGCGCATGCGTGAGCATGTGATCGTTTAAAACCAATCAGTGACTAAAACTATATCTTGGATTTCTGGTCTGTTGATAAATGTAGGGCCAAGGGCGAGCTACACGTCGAAGGCAGCGGTCGACCTACCGCAGAAGGGAATCCGGAACCTTTACCCCAGCTGTCTAAAATACAGGGAGGGCTCAATGTCGGTTTGTTTTGAAGTAGGTCGTTGAACCCAGCTGTGCGGGTTGCCTACCTCAAAGGCAGTAACCCCATTTTCAATTCAACCCTTGAACACTTTTCCTTACTCATATCGTATTTCCTCCTAACCACTTCCAGTACGTTGTCCTTTTCCCAAATTTCTTCCTTCCTTCCTGTTCTCTCATCCGCCATATTTCAAATATTTTGTTTTAAGTTTCCGAAGTCATCCATGGTCGCCACCATCTCATCTTTTGTACCTGACTTTTCCTTTTGGTTGCTCTGCTCCTCTCACTTCCTGGTACTCTATTACTGAAAGTCATATTCATTCACAATTCTGTAAAAATTCTCCGCTTCTCTACAAGGTGTAACTCGGTGCACTGTGGTATCGAGCTCGCCGCAATGTCCACACTTATTATCTTCAGGCAAGTTGTGACGAAAGCGCTTTGTTGCTGTTGGAACGATGTCATTAATTGCCGAGTAGACTGATGATCTCCACTAAGTGGGTACTTGTTTATTGTTAGCATTCATTTTCCATTTTCTTTGAGGGAATTTTTGTTCAATCGGTACTGGTCTCTGTAATCCTTTCAGCAGGTAAGTGTAGAAATGATTTGTCGAGTGAAATTCTTTTCTTTCTTTCCGGTCTTGCGGAAGACTGTCAGAAATTAAATGAAATGAAATGAAATGTCGTATGGCTTTTAGTGCCAGGATATCCCAGGACGGGTTCGGCTCGCCAGGTGCAGGTCTTTCCATTTGACTCCCGTGGGCGACCTGCGCGTCGTGATGAGAATGAAATGATGATGAAGACAACACATACACCCAGCCCCCGTGCCATTGGAATTAACCAATTAAGGGTAAAAATCCCCGACCCGGCCGGGAATCAAACCCTGGACCCTGTGTACCGAAGGCCAGTACGCTGACCGTTCAGCCAACGAGTCGGACAAGACTGTCAAGGATACCAACGATGGTTCGGAAAGCAGGATGCATATGCCTATGTCGACCACCTCTTACTTCAGGCTCCGCAGGTTGAAGAAATGTCAATTCTGCTCGAGTTTGCAACCCTGATAGTGATTTAAGTATCATTCTTCCCAGTAGAGCCTTACATTTCAGATTAGGTTGAGTCCTCTATGTGTAATCGGCAATTACAGCTGATCACGTCTCACCCGAAACAGAGAACCTCTCCAAAGATAGTGGCCTAGACAAAGTTCTATACGCTGTGTTATTTGTTTTGTTGCAGGTAGAACTTGAGCAAAGTACCATATTTTAGATAAAACAAACACATTAATATGCCATACTTTTTGGATGCAATTCAGGGACCTAGTACGCTGCTGCATTAAGGTGTTTCTAACTTTATTAGTAATCGACGTCCAATTCTAGGTTAGCATATCTTTAACATTTTGTTGGAAAACAATTCCTAAGATCTTCAACTTAGTTGCAATGGCCAGTGATCGATTAGGCGCAGGTGATTGATGTCGGCCAAGAAGCAGCATTCCGGACTTTTTCTTATATCCTTCGATCCTGAATCTTCCTCAAATTCGTGGATTATATTTAGAGTTCGCCCTTCGTCGCATGGTTCTGTTAGGATAATACACACGTCGTCATCATACGCCCGTACTGTCACTTTTTGTGCACTGAGTGCAAGGCCAGTCATACACTGATTTATTCGTTGAAGAAATGGTTCTAGCGCTACGATGAAGAGAAGCATAGAGAGGGGACATCCTTGACGAACTGATTTCCCTATAGGTATTTTCACAGTTAGATGTTCATTTATAATCATTCGTGAGGTTGCAATTCTATACAGTCATTTAATGCACTAAATCAATTTAGTTGGAAAGACGAATGTATGCATTGTGGACCATAGATACGGATGTTTTATTATTTCGAAGGCCTTATGGAAGTCCAGACTTACGAGTGTCTTGGGAGGAAGATTCGATGAGGCTTTGTCGTATACCAGAATTATGTTTCTCAGCACTAACATATTGGAGATAATATTTTGACCTGATGTCCCACACAATTGCCATTGTCGGATGATCTGTTGCAACTGCAGTTTTATTCGAGATGATACTATTTTAGTGAAGATCTTGTAATCTGTATTTAGCAAGGTGATCGGCCTGAAGTCTTCCATTCCTAGAGGTCTTGTGGTTTTGGGAACTACAATAATTCCGGACGTGAAGTCTTTCGTTAAGATGTGTCGCCTCTCTAGTATTTCTTGGTACACTTTCAAAAGGTCCCACATTATTTTGTAGAATTCATAAATTATTCCATCTGGGGCTGGAGAGCGATGGCGCTGTGCTTGGGAAAGTGCAGAGAGTATTTCCTCCGAGGTAATAACTGCAATCAAAGTTGACACATCTTCTTTATTCAAGGTTGGTTTACCGTGCTGTAGGATGCTGTAAAAGTTCTGATTAATGTGTGGGTCGTCATGGAATAGTTTCTTGAAGTAGTCTGCACCAATTTTGGGGACGTCCTTCATATCCGACTTTATATGACCATGCTCATACCGGAGTTTGGTATTTGCTCTCCTCTTCCCTTTACGTCTTTCAGTCAAAATATGATATAGTGAAGAACGCTCTTCTCCAACTACTGAGGGTACTTTTGCACGGACGAATTCCCCTTTAAGATGAATCTCTTGAATATTAATGATTGTGTTTGATTTGTATCATTTCATGAGTGACATTCTCTCCACTGGCCTGCTTTGTTTGAAGCTAGTAAGAAACTCCATAATAAAAATGCAATGTATTTCTCTTTTCCTTTGCCCGTTGTTTGGAAAGCTTTTGAAAAACAGTATCAGTCCACCATGTTACGTGGTAATGGTACTTAGATCGTTTACTACGCAATTTAATCTATAGTGTTCGAAAATCATTTTGGACATCCTGGTCATACAAGAGCGACGCTTTAAGTTTCCGGTATCCATGCCACTGTAGAGGCGGTCGTACTGTTGTTGAGTAAGGAAAGATGAGAGCATTATGGTCACTGAATGGCACCGGTATAACCTCAGAACTGTGTAGCCTATTTATAATCTCTCGTGATATATATATGCCCTATCAATTCTAGAAGGTGACCCGGACCTGGAGAATGTAATTTGGACGTCTGTTCCATGTTTAAGTTCCCATACGTCATGTAAGTGCAATCCCTCAACAAGATTTTGTAGGCTGTGACAGTTATTGAAATGTCCAGTTTGATCACGCGGATTTAATGCACGTTAAAATCACCCGCCAAAATTGTGTTATTAATAGAGCCCTGCCCAAAATATCTGATGCCATCTTCAAATAATCGGAGGGAGCATAAACACTAATAAAAAGTGTCCTCATATTTCACAGCAACAATTCTACCATTGGGATGAAACTCCGCTTTAGAAACAGTCAGTCCTGCTCTATATATTATAGCCGTACCTCGAAGTGATGGACCAAAATTTTACTTTATATTCGTATCCCGACAGCCAGTCTAAGTTTGGATCATTAACTTCTTGAAGAAATAGTACATATACTGTGTGTAATAAACGCTGAGAAAATCCTGAAGGAGAGCTTGGTGGTTAGACTTTTGACGCCGTCTACATTCAAGGTGGTAACACAACGTAGGAGAGTCATCTGCAGAAACAAGGGAAGAACCAAGGTAATTGTAGTAGAATTCATCCTGGTAGGAGGATTTGACTAAGCTGCTGTGGTCAATACACTTCAATGCATACACTGGTTTATACTTTCTATTATATAAGCCGACTGCGAGAGGTACTACATCTTTGGGTGTTGTACGGTTTTGATTCGTCACTTGCAATATATTTGTTGACAACGTTAATCTGTAAGTTGTGAGAGTCCTTGGTACTGCCTGTTGTATTCGGAGTAGTCTTGTCACCTACTTGTCTCTGCACTTTCACTAACACTAGGTCCCGTTGTTGTGTTACGATCAATTACAGGGTCAGGAATGGGAGAATTTTCTGAATCTGGTGTAAACTCCATGTCTTCACTAAGTAAAGAAGCAGACTTCGTTTGTTTGTTGTATGTGATTGGATGGTTTGTAAAATCTGAGTGTGTATTCTTTTCTGTTAACTGAGTGTCTCCTGTTAGTGTATGAGTGCCTTCCTGAATGTCCATATCCTCAGACCATATTTTCTTTCTATTGGTGTATTTACTATTTGTTTCATTCTAACCGGGCTGTCTTCGGCTGCCACCTGTTCTACAGTCTCCTGTGGTGTCTGAATGCTTCCCCCCCTTCTCAAAGTTGTCACTACGAAGTGTCATGATTGCTTCTCCCGTACTACGAGGTAACGATGTGTCCTCTATGCTGTCAGCTATAAAGGAGGTTTCTTAAAAGTCGTGTTGTTGTTTATGCGGAGTGTGAGTAATACTCTCTAATACGGTTGGGTATTCAGGCGAGAGAGCTCCGACTTCTGCATCGGTTGTGTTGCTTAGTGTACTGCTCCCATCAGACTCGGCCACTGCAGAGCTGTATGTTTGTTTTCTAATCACCCGGTAGGGGCTTTCCTAATGAGACAATCTATTTGAAGGTGTGTTGTTTCTTTGCAATAGAAACATGATTTTAATTGTCCTTCATACGATAGTAGAATTCTACAATCATTCAGCATAAGCTGAGACGGGATAGGGTACTTCATTTCTATTTTTACAATTCGTATGCCATTACTTATATCAGCAAATTAGTAGGCTTCATTTCACCGTTCTTCCTGGATGTCCTTGACTACTCCATATGTAGAGAGAACTCGTACAAGGCGATCGTTGCTTATTTCTGGAGGAGGTTGAGCACACGTACTCGTTTAGTTAAAGTGTCCGCTGCCGAAATCGTTAATTTAGTGGTACTGCCATAAGCTCAACGAAAAGTTGTTATTCCTTCGTGACGTGCTAGAAGGTTTTCATAAATAGTCACAGATACTAGTTTCATGTACACAGCATTTTCCCGTCATTTAACTCTATTCCATCACTTGGTCTCTGTTATGTTTTAGTTCGTGACTAATCCAACGATGGATTTACAGTCATAGTAAAAAGTATTCGTACACTTAATACTGAAACAGAAATACTTTACTTAGTACGCTTATTAACAATAATAATGTTATTTGCTTTACGTCCCACTAACTACTTTTACGGTCTTCGGAGACGCCGAGGTGCCGGAATTTAGTCCCGCAGGAGTTATTTTACGTGCCAGTAAATCTACTGACACGAGTCTGACGTATTTGAGCACCTTCAAATACCATCGGACTGAGCCAGGATCGAACCTGCCAAGTTGGGGCCAGAAAGCCAGTGCCTCAACCGTCTGAGCCACTCAGCCCGGCAGTACACTTATTGTCACGTACGTCGTATAATATCAATAGGTTAGGTTTCTGTACACTATGTAAAGATATGTACATCATAAAACATACAATTGCTAGACGTCTCTGTCATTAATACATAAATAAATAAAAATACCATGATTTCATGCTCATAAAAAGTATTCGTACAGTCCCGTTTTACTTTCAATCCCCACTGATTTTTACGCACATTTTGTATTTT
This sequence comes from Anabrus simplex, assembly GCF_040414725.1. Classification (NCBI taxonomy): domain Eukaryota; kingdom Metazoa; phylum Arthropoda; class Insecta; order Orthoptera; family Tettigoniidae; genus Anabrus; species Anabrus simplex. Next base: position 946,592,255 of record NC_090266.1, on the reverse strand, counting down.
GTTGGCAATACTTTTGATTTTACAATGGCCTTAAGCCGCCTAGGCGTTGAATGAACAAGCTTGGAGATGAAGGTGGGCTCAATCTTACCCCATTCTTCCAAAAGAGCCATTTTCAAAGCTGGCTTGTGCTCAGTCTCTCTTTGAGATAAGCCCACACATGTTCAATCGGATTCAGATCCGGGGATTTTTTTTGCTATGGGCTTTACGTCGCACCGACACAGATAGGTCTTATGGCGACGATGGGATAGGAAAGGCCTAGGAGTTGGAAGGAAGCGGCCGTGGCCTTAATTAAGGTACAGCCCCAGCATTTGCCTGGTGTGAAAATGGGAAACCACGGAAAACCATTTTCAGGGCCGCCGATAGTGGGATTCGAACCTACTATCTCCCGGATGCAAGCTCACAACCGCGCGCCTCTACGCGCACGGCCAACTCGCCCGGTGATCCGGGGATTGGGGTTGGGGGTGTTACCATATATCTGGGTGTGTTGTATAAAATCCACAATCGTGTATCTAGGGCCGTATGCTTTGAATCATTTTCCTGCATAAATACATAATTACCTATAAGTCCCATTTTTTCGGAACTAGATGCTAGATGTTTCTTCAAAACCTCAATATAGCTTTTACGGTCCATCTTACCATCGATGAATTCTAAGGAACCTACTTCACCTGAGCTCATGCACCCCCAAACCATTAAACAACCTCCATCATTCTTCAATGAAGGAAGCAGATTTTTTCTTCGAGTTCTGTGTTCGTTTTCCTCTACACCTTTTTCCATATTCTTGAAAAACAGTCAATTTACTTTCATCCGTAAATACTAACTCGATCCCAGAATTATAGAGAAGCTTTTTTATAGTCGGTAGCATATTGTAGTCTTTTCTTCCTATTTGCTGGGGTAATTCAAGGTTTTCGCCTGGCATTTCTACAATGATACCCATACGTATACAAAATATTTTGAATTGTGGAAGCACAGATATTAAGTTTTAAATCATTTCCTAGTTCGGACCTCATTTTTGCAGCACTGATTCTAGGACTTTTCTTAACTTTTCTGAGGATTATTCTTGTAGTTCGATCGTCTAATTGCATGGACGTCCACATCTACGGGCATTTTTAATAGATTTTCTCTCACCATACTTGTCAATAATTCCCTGAATTTTAGATCTTGCTCTCTTCACAAGTTTCGATATTTCCGAGAGCGATTTACAGGAATTATGAGCCCGGATTACAATTCTCCCTTCTTCTGTTGTTTCTTTCAATTTGTGGCCCATCTTATTGAATCACTGTATCACTTGTTGTTTAGAACGACTGAAGCACAACCGACTTGGTACAAGACGTGATCTTTACTGCTTACCTGCGTTGCAAAGGATGTTATCAAGGACTTTGATATGAGGTAACCATCTGTACGAATACTTTTTATGCATCTATATTTCGAACTTACTGGATGACACGTTTGTTGAAAGAAGCATTTCTAAAGTACTATTGTTAATTCCGGTACGTAGTCACATTCATGTTCGCGAAATACCGAAATATAGAAAAGTAATGAAATTTCTAGCAGCCTATGGGCAATGCGTCAACTACAGACGATAACATTGCTTAACTTTTAAGGTGTACGTATTCTTTTTCCCATGACTGTATAAAGGCGAAAGCCTATTAATCCTGTCGTCGAGAATACATTTTATGTTGTTTTTCGTGATACTTGCCATGATTGTACATACAGTTGTCCAAGGACTACACAAAATATGTATTAGGAACACACACGTGCACTACGCGATAACCACACAGTACCGACACGCCGCTTGCCGTGTTACCTCGGCCGAGGTTACACACGAAGTGGGCAATCTGTGAATTATGGCGACAAAAATTTTTCGGAAGAACATTCTCAAAGGTCTAAATCAGTTGGCATTTATGAGGGTAAATTTAACACTGGCACGATTTTCAGTTCCGTATCTGCTGCACTGATGTCTAATTTTGCCATCCGACCATCAGTTAACGTAATCTTATGGGAGCCCTGGTATTTGGCAATCAGTCTTTCAAAAAATATAGATATTCCCTTTACATAAGTTGCAGATTTGAGGTTATCTAGTTGGTTTCAACCTGCTCTTGCCTCATCTTCAAGAATTCCTGTATCCAGTTATGAACATTTCACGCTGTCGGCCTGTTTCCTTTATCTAAAAAACCTTTGCGAGTGTTCTTCCGTATAATTGTTGTCACCATATTTCACAGATTGTTTCACTTGTGTTGTCACACTTTATTGAAAAACGCTAGCACACAGTCAAGAAGAAATCCACACACAGCACCACTTGATTAGAATGCGTATGTTTGATGATGATGAAGCTTGTTGTTTAAAGGGGTGTAACATCTAGGTCATCGCCCAATGCGTATGTTTAGTATACTCGCGAAGCTTTCAGGAGTGAACCGCTTCGTAGCACGTCCAAAGGACGAACTGAATTTGGGATCCCGACTATCGAAGGTGGAGTTCAGGGGAAATTCCACCAACCGCAAGGATGCGCAGATAACTATTTCTACCCATTTCTTCTTGCTTCATTTAACCTCGTCGTACACAAAAGTCGTAAGAATAATGCAACCTTCTCCATCCCAACCCTGCAGAAAGCAGCATGTTTTGAACGACCACCCTTTGTGATAAAGGCAGGCGGGAATGGTAAAAGGGGCTCCAATATACTCATAGTCTTGCAGAATAGTGAAGTAAATACCCAATAAGATTGTAAAAAATAATCTTTGAGTAGCCGATGTTGCGGCGAGTGGAAGCCTTTGCTTTCCACTCCTCCAAGAACCATCAAGGCCCGTACTGAAATGGCTTTGCTTTACATTTTTACCATTTGTGAGCAAATCGAAAGGAGTAACACAAAGGGTGACACATCAAACTTTAGAGGTCCATTCAGCCTACGTGAGGACAACTGAGGAGCTATCTGACGGTGAGATAGTGGCCCTGGCCTAGAAAGCCAAAAGTAATGACCGAGAGGATTCGTTGCGCTGACTACGCGTCACTTCGCAATCTACAGTACTTTGGGTTGAACAGCGGCCGCTTGGTAGGCCAAGACCCCTTAGAGCTACAGCGCCATTGGGTTTGATTTTGGAATGTCAACCTTATTCTAATGCTAGATCATTTGTAGAATTTTCTCATAACGGCTCATTGTTAGTCTAGGAATAATTTTCATTTCGTGTGAGGGAAAACTTTGCGTGTTTTCAATTGAAAAATGGAAATCCACAGCCTGTTTCCAGTCATTCGACCGTGTTAGGAATGGAATGAATAAAGCCCCAATCTACCGATGAGGATAAGTATCGTGCCGGCTGCCGAAGCCTGTCGCACTCCTCTGGGACGATGATTAATGAATGACAGATGAAATGAATGGAGAGTGTTGCTGGAATGAAAGGTGACAGGGAAAACCGGAGTATCCGGAGGAAAACCTGTCCCACCTCCGCTTTGTCCAGCACAAATCTCAAATAGAGTGAACCGGGATTTGAACCACGGAACCTATTGGTGAGAGGTTGGCGCACTCTGTGTTATCAATTCCAGTACGTAAAAAAATAAAGGATCTCGTAGAGTGCACTGTCGTAGTGATCAAGGCCCTCTGTCCCTAACCTGAGGATCATGGTTTCAAATCACGATGACTTCATGTGGGATTTTCAGTTGTCCATGCCAAACTAAATAATGGAATGTTAGTGAATAGCATGGCGAGTCCTCAGTCATATTTCCAGACATTCAATACTGGGTGCACTGCCTCTCGTATGAGTTACATTCTCTAGGCTGAATATCTGGCCTTAAAACCCTGGTCAAATCCAAAAGTGAACTCGGGTCACAAAACAAATGAGACTTATATTGTGTTAATTAGCACAGGCAAACAGTACTCTCGTTAAATTTGTCAGCAGTAATGCCGTGGTCACATTTACCCCAGCAAGGGTCCGGAATACTCGCGAATTTCCACCGGTGAACAAACGATAACAACATTAAATAACGATAAAGGTGTTGGGTCAGCCATGCTGACTGCTGCCTAGCCAGATAATTGAGTGGGATACGGCCAGAAAAAGTAGTCCTCAGCCGTAATGCTTGTTTTTCAGTGCCCCTTATAGACCACCTTTCTCCTGATCCCACGAAGCTGAGTGAACACCGTTCCGACCGCCAGACAAGGATAAAGATGCTTAGACTAGTGTGGAATAGAATCTTCGGTCTTCACTTAAGAGGAAGGTACACTAAGCACCACCGAGCAGGTTTGAACATTCTAGCCGAGAAATGACGCATTACGAGCATTATTACATGTGCCTTACTGTAGACTTCTAACAGAATATATTATACAGAGTCTCTCTAACAAACCGTGATCGAGCGCACGCTGTTTGCAGTCTGCGTTACAGTAGCTGCCTCAGCCCAACTTACCCACGTCGCTGGCGGCTGCCCTGCTTTAAGCGTGTACATGAAATCTTACCTTAGAAAAGATGCTGGAAGATTAAGCATTCATAATGAGGGACTTCATAAACATCATTAGGATATTCGGCACACCAATAGCATGAGTTATGACTGTTCACACGACCATTAAGATGAAACCAGGCCTCATCCGAGAAGAACACAAGCTGTGGGTCGAATAAACGAACATTCAATGATGCAAGATACCACTCACAATATCTCACTCCTGTAGCTGGATCAGCAGGTTTTAAACAGTGGGCCCGTGTAAACCTGTACGGTTTCATGTGTAGCAGCTGTGTGCAAAAGAAACCGAAACCCCTAATTGTTGTGCTGATTTTTTTAGTGATTTATTCGGTGACTGTTCAAGATTCGCACGAGCGTCATCTAGCTTCTCCTCTGTTAAAACTGATCGTACGCGGAAATATATTTTATTGAGCGCTGAGCCAGTAGTTTTAAATTTATTTACAATTACTTGAATCTGTGCTCATGAAGGTAGCATTTCACCAGGAAATTGCTGATCAAAAGCATCGTGTACCCATCGAGCCGACTCGTACTTAAAATAATTTTTACATACGAAAATGCGGTGTTGCAATGATAACTGTCTCACTATGTTAATAGCTGAGATTCAGACTGGCTACTGATGCTAGGTGCCGGCCCCGTGGTGTAGGGGTAGCGTGTCTGCCTCTTACCCGGAGGGCCCGGGTTCGATTTAACTATATCTGAGGGCTAGTTCGAAGTCCACTCAGCCTACATGATTAAAATTGAGGAGCTATCTGACGGTGAGATAGCGGCCCCGGTCAAGAAAGCCAAGAATAACAGCCGGGAGGATCCGTCGTGCTGACCACACGACACCTCGTAATCTGTAGGCCTTCAGGCTGAGCAGGGGTCGCTTGGTAGACCATGGTCCTTCGAGGATGTTGTGCCATGGGGTTTGGTTTTCTGATGCTGAGTTGAACACGTTCACGCTCCTTGCGCGCGCCTCCCGTACAGCTGCTTAGCTCTCGGAGATTAGAAACGCCGCTGGACGGTCCGAGTTTAAAAGAGAGACCCTGTATAGTAAAATAATGCCGTCTCCTTCTGATGAATGCAGTATTTTTACAGCTGTCATTTGACACAGACCAGAGCAAATGTAGCTTTCAGCGAAGTCTCAGTCTCATCCATGCTTGTGACAAAATGGAAACTGCTGGGGTAAGGATAGTGCTGGGTCATGCTGCAAAAGCGCTTTCTGGCCCACTGAGGAAAGGAATGAAAATTTATCTCTGTTGGTTCTATTTGAGGATCCAACCTGCCTCTGGGTCGATGACCAAACAGACAGTACAATATCCTAGTAATAATTTATAAATAAATGAGAACAATGAGAACACTGTTCTGAAATTCAGATTTAAAGTAGTGGCAAGGACATAAGAATGTTAAGAAAGTACATACCGAGTGAGTTGGCCGTGCGGTTAGGGTTGCGTTGCTGTGAGCTAGCATTCGGGAGATGGTAGGTCTGAATCAACAGTCGGCAGACCTGAAGATGCTTTTCCGTGGTTTCCCATTTTCACACCAATCAAATATGGGGCTGTGCCTTAATTAAGGCCACGGCCGCTACTTTACAATCTGTGCGTTGCCGAAAACCTTCGATGCGTTAGTGCAACGTTAAACCACTAGCAACAAAATTAAAGTAACTATGTAAGGTACAGTTGAATGTTTTTTAAAGGAATAATATACTGAATCTCTTTCAAAATAGGGTGTTGGCCTACTCAGTGCTCACAAGAACAATTACTGAAAAGATAAGTCTCCGTAACTAAGGTTGAATATGTTTCTTTGTACAACACAGAAGTTTCGTTCTGGATTTCACATGATTTTTTGATCAGTTTTTATCCTCTGTCTAGGAAATTCGTCCTTTGTGTGAAATGTGTAACAACAAGGGAAACAAACGAGAGTTAAACTTCGTTCAATTCTGATACGTGGTATTATTCTAATGAAAGCGCTGTACTTCTCAGAATGTGGTACAGCCAAAATAAAAGTTCGGCCCCCTCAAATACAATGTAAAACCTATGAATAACTTTATATATAAATTTAATTGCATAATAATGTTATTGGACTTACGTCCCATTAACTACTTTTACGGTTTTTGGAGACGCCGAGGAGCAGGAATCTAGTCCCGCAGGAGTTCTTTTACGTGCCAGTAAATCTACCGACACGGGGCTGACCTATTTGAGCACCTACAAATACCACCGGACTAAGCCACGATCAAACCTGCCAAGTTGGGGTCAGAAGGCCAGCGCCTCAACCATCTGAGCCACTCAGCCCGGCTCCGTGCAGAGTGACATTAGGCTAGGCCATTGGTGGTACGTGTGATTACCTAGACAATGTCTTGAGACAGGGGTCATTAGAGTTAGATGAGATGAAATCCCAGCATTTTCCTGGACGAGTGTGGAAGGAACTCTCAGGAAAATAAAGACCCGGATCCGCCCCTAACGTTAGGCCCCTGGTATTTCTTAAACCGCCAAATCATATCGTCGTTGCTCTACCAGAAACAGCTACGTGATCACAACCTTGTCACAAAAATACTGACCCGCGGTACATACTCCAGTCAAGAGAAGAATCGTTTTAGATGGGTTGCACAATATTCAACCTTCTCAGGCTTTCTGGTGCAACGACAATATTTGACATTACAGAATAATTAGAAGGCATATTTTTCTCTAAAACTATGAGACATAAAATTTCTCACCGTGTTACTTCTACATAAGAACGTAATTGTGTAATTTAATGTTATAACCGTTCACATGTTTAATATGTTACAAATATTTATAGGCTCTGAGAAACTCTAGTCAAAGAGCAACGTATACCGGTGTGCACAGTATATAAATTGTATTTAACAGTGCCATTGGTGGTACGTGTGATTACCTAGACAATGTCTTGAGACAGGGGTCATTAGAGTTAGATGAGATGAAATCCCAGCATTTTCCTGGACGAGTGTGGAAGGAACTCTCAGGGAAATAAAACTCTATATAGCAGTTAATTCTTTCAATTTGCATTACGTTTCACCGACACACATAGGTTTTATGGCGACTATGAGACAGAAAGGGGCTAGAAATGGGAAGGAAGCAACTATGACCTTAATTGAGTTACAGCGCAAGCATTTGCGATATAGACGATATAGATTTTGTCCATTAAAACTTTACATTCCTAACTCTTCACCAAGATTAATGTTATTACCGGATTGCGAGGAAATCTATTGTGTTTCTAAACTATTTAAACTATGCACTTCTTGTATTTTCACTGTATTAACGAAAATTAATTAACGACCAATGCACAGCAATTGAAACAAAAGTAGTTTCTTACTCATAATAGGAAAACTGAAACAAACACCATATCGTATTACTATGGTGGTGGTGGTGGTGGTGGTGGTACGATTCTACGCAAACAAAGACATTGCCTGAAAAGACAGGTTTGATACGGGCAGAAAGAACCGCACACAAAGAAACTCGGCTGGACATTTCACACTCGGTTGTAGTATACAACAGAAATAATTGGTCGTTTGCAGATGTATTTGGGCGTCAGGCTATTTCATTTAACTATAATCTTCAAACTGGGTAATGCAGGGCTCTAAAATGGAGTAATATAAATAGTTCGCTAGTGGTTGTTTCATTTATGACGACTTCATGAATTGTCTCTTTAAAGGGGTGAACTAATATTCGAATTAAATCACATCCGAAAAATGTTCTACAACATTTCCCTTGACTTTCAAAAGAAATTTGTGCTGCGAGAATCAAACTTAATTTCTGCTCAACCTCAGATTGATTGATTCCTGAAGACAAAAAAAATACTTATCTCCAGGATGTACCGTACTTTCAGGCAATAAACCAGCTAAGTTCTTCTCTCTCGCGTTTTTCTCACTTTCTTGGGGTTGTCACATCGTGCGAATTTGTCCCAGTTTTATGGCCGTATAACCTTCGTGACATAAACCCTATGTGTGTATCTGCAGCGTGATGTGCTGTGTGTAGATGAAATGTGTATTGAGACGAACAAAATCCCCCAGTCGCAGAGCCAGAGAAATTAACCATACACAGTCAAAATCCCCTGTCCGGTCGAGATTCGAACTCGGTCCACTCTGAACCCAATACCAATGCGCTGACTACTCAGCCAAGGAGTCGTAAAATGAACCGTGTAATGAAAAATTAAAATTAAAAGTTGGATGAAATATGAATCGAATCATCTCTGTGTGTTTGATTATCATGGAAACGGTAAAGCTGAGTATTAAAGTAAGTCATAATACAACAAATGCTTTAAAAGACTGCTTTGAAACATACAAGAAACTAGCAAAATGAATATAATTTTGTTTCTAGTATAAATATAGCAATGTTTTAATCATCACAGATTATTGTAGAGATGAATTTTTGAAGACAGACTTCGGAAAATATTTTATTTACTGGCAATTGTTTGAGACCAACCAAGTTCATGTTCTTTTTTTTCAAGTTTAGTATTTAAAAATACGAATATTTAAAACTAATTTCAAAACCAAGCATCGGAATTAAAACATCGAACATCAGCGAATTATGGCGGGAATTTTTTTTCAGCGGTCTATTAGTTGGAGTGTGACTCCCTGAGACCTTAACCGATTTTTTAACACCATGTTAGAATGCTATAACTGATATTTAGACCGAAGCAAGTTAGACTCCCGTAATTATAGTTCACGAACTACGACAGTTAGATAGGAACAGTGATAGTAATTATTAAACCAAGAAGGTTAATTTTACCCCCTTATGAATGATACCAATACTTCGATTGCTATGTTGATAACTAAATTTCATTACTTTGATACTGCCTATCCGCGTGGTGTTATCGTGGATTTCAAGTTGACAAATTCAAATCACAAAAATTTAGAATGGAAAATACGTGGGAGACTGAACACAGGACTTCTCAGAAAACTACTTCCTGAGAATTTGGTGACTAAGAAATCATATTCCATTATCTCTCCTAGTGGCTTATACTCCCCCTTTGTAAATGCTGAGGCAGTACCATGGTTTTAGTACCGAGTGTTCATTCCCATTTATACCAATGTTGTGAAGTTCATACATGAGATCTGACACACAGAGAAGATCAGAGGATACTGGATAGACGGATCACTGCATAATAATAATAATAATAATAATCTCGTGTGGCTATTTCTAGCCGAGTTCAGTCCTTGTAAGGCAGATCCACTGATGGGGGTGGGCAGTATCTGCCATGTGTAGGCAACTGCGTGTTATTGTGGTGGAGGATAGTGTTATGTGTGGTGTGTGAGTTGCAGGGATATTGGGGACAGCACAAACACCCAGTCCCCGAGCCAAGGGAATTAACCATTTAAGGTTAAAATCTCTGACCCGGCCGGGAATCGAACCCAGAACCCTCTGGACCAAAGGCTAGCACGCTAACCATTTAGCCATGGAGCCGAACTGATTACTGCATAATAGTTGTACACTGCATGAGTTAGTCAGATACAACGAGGAGTTTAATGGGTAAATTTCACTCGTACCTTTCCCCGAAACTATTAGGAAATTGTTCGATACGTTAACTGAATACTTTACAGGGGGCGGATAACCTTGATATTAGGCCCCTTACCGGGCGAGTTGGCCGTGCGCGTAGAGGCGCGCGGCTGTGAGCTTGCATCCGGGAGATAGTAGGTTCGAATCCCACTATCGGCAGCCCTGAAAATGGTTTTCCGTGGTTTCCCATTTTCACACCAGGCAAATGCTGGGGCTGTACCTTAATTAAGGCCACGGCCGCTTCCTTCCAACTCCTAGGCCTTTCCTATACCATCGTCGCCATAAGACCTGTCTGTGTCGGCGCGACGTAAAGCCCCTAGCAAAAAAAATTAGGCCCCTTTAAAAAGAAGCATCACCATCATCATAACTTTATGAAGGAGCTAAATTCCATTGTTGTCAAAATGAATAAATACTTTGTAAAGTTTATATGCCAGTTGCTTTACGTCGCACTGACACAGATTGGTCTTATGGCGACGATGGGGCAGGGAAGGCCTAGGAGTGGGAAGGAAGCGGCCATGGCCTTACTTAAGGTACAGCCCCAGCATTTGCCTGGCGTGAAAATTGGAAACCACGGAAAACCATTTTCAGGGCTGCCGACAGTGGGGTTCGAACAAAGTTTATATGCTAAAGTCAGCATGCAACCCTAAAGGTATTACTTGTTATTTCCCGAGGAAATAGGTTTAATTAGACATTTACTAACTGATGAAGTATCTCCAAATAACATCTCTTCCGGAAATTGTTATTTATAGGCCGATGTTATTGACTGGTTTTACTAGGGAATCAATAATGAGTAAAGTTGCAGCATAACGTGACTGTCGATATCGCGATCATAGTCATGGGACCACCAGTTTTAAGTGGAATCGGATGTGACATTTCATTTTAAATTCCCATACGTTTTTCTCAAGATTCGAACCGTGACCGCCTTGGTAAGACGCCAGTGACGGTGCCTCTGGACCATCGCACTGGTGAATCTTGGGAAAACCCACACTATATTCCATTAAAATGTACGAAGAATTTCGTTTTGTGGCAATTCCTCGAGTATATGTGTTTTGGCACTTATCACGTGTGGCGAGATGCCTCGTTTAACTTACTTACACGTCCACAGTATAATCAGTCTGCTACAGGCCACAACTGAGAAGACAAGGTTCCTGTAACCCATCTTCGTGTGCTCTATTGTGGGTAATATTGGGAAGAAAACATTCTCCAAGAGCTTATTATTTCCAGAAAATTGTCTATTACCCAGGGACTATGAAATGAGCTTGATCATGCTCTTATTATCAAGCTACACCTTACTTCTCTTTGTCCCAGCTACATTGATAAATATAAGGGGCGATCAAAATGTTCCCCTTCAACGTTCATACAGTCCTGAATCGGGATGCCAATCAGGAGAAATCGCCTCGAGCATTGAAGCACTCATCCCACTGACGCACCAGGTTGAAGATCCCGTGTGATAGAACGCGGTGTTCTGCTGCGTGAAGAACTCCGTAACCGCCTGCTGCACATCCTCGTTCAACAGGAAGCGTTGACCCTTCAAGGCCGTTTTGAGGGACCGAAGGCGTGATAATCGCAGGGGGAAAGGGTGGGCGGCATCTGCCATGTGTTTTATTGTGGGGACTAGTGTTCGAGTGTCTCCCAATTGCCCGCTGGTTGTTGTCCGTAAAGCAATTAACACACGAAGACATTTATTGTACAATAGATGGCGCCACGTCAAGATGTCTCCGTGTGTATGTTCACCTTGCATGCCATCTACTGGCATACCAGCGAATTGCTTGTAAATGGCATGCCATTGGTAGCCATTTCGAGCAAGAGCTGACGTGATAAGTGTGAAGTGTGTGTGTTTCATTATCGTATAACTCTGCTTTATTTCTATTGTTAACTATTAAATTAACTATATATTGTAGTTGTTTCTATTTTTATTCGTTTTTAATTGTTATGGAGTGGTGTAAAGTCGCGATAGAAGTCCTGATTTTTAGGCCCACAGCAGAGAATCGTGCCTCAACAACAAGAAGTCGTCATCGTACCACAATAAACATGCGAGACACGCGGCTATGGAAAATGTGCGCGAGGCTTTAAAAGAAATTAGACCATCGACAGAAATGGTGACATAATTAATAAAATGAAAAGTTTACGTACCACGTTTGTGGCAGAACTAAATAATGTTAATAATTCTAAGAATAGTGTTGCTGGGATGGACGAAGTATACAAACCTTCAATTTGGTAGGCCCTACTTCGAAAAACTTATGTTTTTGAAGGACTATGGCCAGCCCAGAAATAACTTTTTACAATACAGTAACATTTGAATTCAGCTGTAAACCATTATTATCTTCATAAAATTAATACTAACGTTATATTGCCTATGTCCTAGTATTATATTATGATAAATTATGGAAAATGAAACATGAATCCAACATTTAACAGTTTTTTCTTCATTTCAGGTTGAATTTACATGCGAAGCTATTCCATCCCTTGATGAAGTCCTTGTAGTTGGAGACTGGGTGGTGATGACGCCAGTTCCATCAACATCTAGTGATGTACCACCACTGTTAATTGCTTCACCTTCACTATCATCACCAAATCAACCATCACCACGGCGAAAGGAGCGTATGAAGAGGACAGAAAAGCGAACTAATTGTGCAAGAGGAAGAAAAACTCCTTCAACAAGCCACTTCAGTTCTGGACTGGTGTAAAAGTATGCTCAGTTCACCCAGAAGGACATAGGTCTGATTCACCGTAAGAAAGTAGAAATATTTACAAACGAGATATCCACTTCTGTAGGGGCACATGGCCCTGCGGTTCGCTAAGCCTACACCAAAAATGAGTACCAGGTTAATTCCTGGGAGCAAGGGTGGCCGGGTAGAGAGATAGCACCCTTATTCTACTTAGTGCCTTAGTGCCTTCCACTCCTACCGAGGCCTTCATGGCCTGCATGGAGAGAGCTTTGCTTTGCTTTAATAGCAAATTATAATATACGAAAATCAATTCAGGTTGTTGATAAGAGTAGAAACACTGTTCACATATCCGCATTAGAAAAACCTGGGCTAAGTACGCTGATCCTCTGCACACTCTGCAGACAGTTTCGAATCCTAGCAATATTGTAATTGACCTGGGTGCATAGCTCTCCTTCTTGCGGTCAGCAGCCATCACTTTTTATCTGCATATTTTTGCATCCAATATCAGATATCGTGGGTCCTATTCGGCAACTGAAATCTTCTGTTCTCTTATTAGTCTATGTGAAGTCTGTTTTTAACCATGTTGTCATGGCACCTGCAAAAATGCGTGTATTTGGAATTAAGGGAACCTGGAAGTGTGAACGGAACAAAAATACGTACATTTATTTTTAATGAAATAATTTCTCTAAATATTCTGAACAAGATGATGTATATATTTATTGGGTTACGTGCTTTTGTTCTTTATAAAACCAGCGAGTTGGCCATGCGGTTAGGTCCAAGTAGCGTGAGCTTGCATTCGGGAGATGTTGGTTCGAATTCCACCGTCGGTAAGTCTGAAAATGGTTTTTCATTTTCACACCAGGCAAATGAAGGCACATTAAGGCTGCGGCCGTTTCCTTCCCAATCCTAGCCCTTTCCCATCCTTGCTTCACTGAAAACCTTCAATTTGATCGTGCGACGATAAACCACTAGCAAAACAAGTTCTTAAAAGGTATTTGAAAGGACTGAGTATTGTTAAGTTTTAAGACTAAATTTGACCTTTAAATCACTTTTTATCGCTACTATATTTGTATCAATTTAGGCACGTTTTCTTCAGTAACTGTCAGACATAGTAAGCTGAAATCAGAATAGCTGAAGGCACTTTCCTTTCTGGTTGTATCCTGTTAAACTTAAATTTTGAATAGAAGCTGGGAAGGCATTGTTGGGAGTTGAAGAACCTTTTCCATTGTGCATGGATGATCGAAATAGTGCAGGTCGGTAGATATCTCGGTTTGTGGACAGCATCTCAATTCCATTAAGATGTCTGCATTAGCTGGAAGCAAATTCCACCTGTAGGTTCGTCGGTGCAATACGGCTCAAGGTTCCTCACACTGCATAGGGCAGATCACTGCTAAAAGCTAGCTATTCATTGACCGGAATGTCAGGGTTAACGAGTTCGCTTCTCTACTTGGTGATACGAATTGCTTCGCACGATCTCTCTGGGAATCGAGTTCTCGACAAGAAACTCATCCTAGACCTGAGCTATCATGTCGCCTGTTGGTATCCGTGCAGTTGGGGAAGGAGAGGTGCCACCAGCTTCGTCCCCTCTTTATCTGCAGCGACGTGAGGTGGAGCTATCCCGATAAAAACAGTAGATACAGTTTCTGCACTGGGGTTGGCTTTAGGCATCCAGCCACGATCCGGGCTGCTTTATCAAGAACAGTGCCCATATGCTTCACACGAAAAGAGATTATCGGAACCACTGCGGCGTATTCTGAGACAGAAATGATCAGTGTCAGGGCTCCTTGAAATATTTTAAAAGCATTCCCGTGGCAAGTTATTGCTAGAAAATGGCTGAAGAATGGAAATACATTATTTCCTGATTATCGAGTAGGTTAATGTAATTAAGATCGGATAAATATAGGGCGCGATCAAAAAGTATCCATTTGAGGGTGTTGCAACAGCGGATATGGAACGTAGCACGACTCCGATGCGGGTATATTAAGCACGGGCATGTAGGCATGGCAGTCGTGTCGTGCGTTAAATGCTGCCACGTGAACATATAGCAACGTTATTACCAAATGTGTCCAAACAGGATCAACATTCTGTTCTTGGCTGCCGAAGGACAAACACCGGTGGACGTTCTTCGGAGCATGGAGACTGTGTATGGGGCAGCATGTCTGTCGAAAACCTCCGTTGTGGAATGGTGCACCAAGTTCCGTGCGGGTCGCGTTTCGACACAAGACGACGCTCAGTCTGGGGGACCAGCCTTATCCAATTAATCCATGAACAGGCGAGGACATTTATTGTACAACAGATGGCGCCACTGCGATGGCACAACTTTTTGCTACACTGTCTTTATGCAATCTTGTACGGGAGCTTGTACACACGCTTACCATTCCCGTGGCAAGTTATTTCTAGAAAATGGCTGACGCCGAAGATACGAGGACGATACACTATTTCAGGACTGTCAGTTTAGTGACAACGGACTTAACATCGGCAGTCTAGATAAATACGTAAGTTTTTCATTATATTAATAATTGTATATATTTTATTTTTTGTCATTACTGTTCCATGTTATCACTAATCTCTCTATCATTGACAAGTTTACGCTACGTTAACAATACTGTACATATATAAGCTTGTTTTTAAGTGATTTGATAGAATCTGAGGATATTCTTGTAGAACGGAACATGTCATTCTTTGTATGTTAGTGTGTGTTTTACAGATATGTTTATAATGTTTTAATTTACATTGTATTTGCTGTGTGTTTGACAAACTGAAAAGCCACTGAAAAACATGGCTTCATTTTTAACAAATTTAAACAGTCAGTCTTCGTCACCCAAATCTGTGCAGAGTTCACGATATTTCATCTTCTTACAGCTATCATGGCTATCGTTCTTGTGTTCAGCAGCTAATAGATTGTATATACAGTATGTGGCTCTGCTATTCGTGCAAGCTTCAATTTGTCATCAAGTCTCGTATATTCACATTAAAGATTGAAAAACTGAAATAAAACGTACATTACGGGTAAAAACACGATTTTTCAATAATAATCCGTTAGGCAAAACCATACTGATCTTCATACAGGCAGGAAGATTTTATATGAATGTGCCGGCATCGACCAACTGGTGTACCGGTTGCATTCGTACCCATGGACAGGATGATGCGCGCCGTGTATTTGCGATGCACGGAAAAGTCTCAGTGACGGCATACGACTGGTCAAGTGTGTTAGCCTCCTTCCTAGTGTATCTATGGTGGACATGGGTAGGAGTGCAGAGTTAAGTACGGAGCTGAAGAACACTATACTTCAGATGAGATTTCAAGGATTTTCATGACGGAAAACTGGACCGCTGGTCAATAGAACACATTCTATGCTGCAATATGTGGTTGATAAATTTAAATAAAAATGTACTATTAAGAACACGCCATTGAAACCCAGGAGAAAGTGTTTAACTAAAAGGAAAGAACATTTTCTTTGTTTGGCTGATAAAGTCAGATTCCAAATTAAGTGCACCAGTATTGAGGCAACTCAAGGAGGAAAGAACTGGAAAGATCAGCTACTGCACCATCAGACGGATCCCGTATCGGCATGGGTAGGTCTACTATAGAAGAATCCCTCAGAGAAGGCCATACGTAAGTAGAAAAAACAGACGGCTTAGACTGACATTCGCTAAGGACCATATAAATAAGGAGAACGAATTCTGGAATGATGTTACCTGATCTGATGAGACAAAAATAAACCTCTTCGGGTCAGATTGCATCCGCAGAATATGGATAAAAATTGGCACGGACAATGATGTGGCAAATACACTCCCAACTGTAAAATACGGTGGTGGGTCTGTAATGCTTTGGGGCTGTGTGTTAGCCAGAGGTGGCGGTAACATATGTTTCATAGACGGAATAATGAACAAGGAGGGCTATAATGTAATCCTGAGGGCAAACGTGAAGCAGAGTGCCGAGAAAATGGGGATGCCACCTGGTTATATGTTCCAGCATGATAATGACCCAAAACACACGGCTGACAATAATATGACATGATTGATCTAGAACATTCCTAAGCAGCTTAGAACACCTCCCCAGTCTCCGGATTTAAATCCCATCGAAGATCTTTGGCCTACGTGGAAGACGAATGTCCGTAGGCAACGTGTGCGTACGAAGGAGGAACTTAAAAGTGTGATCCTTCAGAAATGGCATTTAATCATGTCGGGCATGTGCAAGAAATCAGTGTATGCTATACGGCGACGATGTCATGCAGTTATAAAGGGTAGGGGACATTCCACTAGATACTAACATGTTCCACGAACCCTTTACTTCTTCCTCATTTCAAATGCTCAATTTGCTTGTACGAATAGGAAAGATACAAGATTATGGGCGCGCTTTTCTTTATTAGAAGCTGTGTGTTTTGTCAACTTGGTTGCAAATAGATATAGTATATATATGTGTTTTCTGAAGGATTTGTTGAATATATGCTCAGTGAATAAAATTCTTTTCAGTTAACTATTTTCTGGCAGTGGGTTGAGGTACTAAAGCAAACAGCCCTTACGAATAGAATAGTAGCCTATTATATAAGTTATGATTGAGCCTCACTGGGAACCCTATTCTTTATTTCGGACAGTTCTCTTGTAAGAACGCGAAGTTTTTGGCTAAAACGTCTCAAGCTAATAGTAAAATCTTCAAGAGCAAGTAGAAGAAGAAACTACTGCTACTACTATTACTGCTACTGCTGCTGATGCTGCTGCATACATTTGTTTTAAAAGTCGGCCTCCGTACCTGCCTTATTCGCGTCATTCAACGCCTGGCAGTTTTATGGCAGCCAGCACATAATTGCTTTGCCTATCACAATAGCATATTTTGCGCTTTAATCATTACGGCCGTGAGATATCAACGTTTATATCTACTGGAATGTACACGAGTTAAATATTAACATCAACTGGAGCCGATGCGGTAGGCACATGATTATGTTCTAGCTTTACGGCTCAAGATCGCGGGGTTCATTCATGCCAACAACGGTTCGGTTCTGAAGACAAGGAGACACAACATACTAAATTGTGAAGTTTTAGTCCTCGACACTGACGGCTACGCACTGACCGCTCCACGAACTCTCAACTTAAGGGGAATCATGACTGAAATTTGGAACTTTCTACAATTCATCACTTATCACAACCAAATTAAAAAACAAGCACATATTAGTAGGATATAGCACTCATAAAATTTGGAGTTGATTAGTTAATGTGTTGCAAAGATATTGAGAAAAAGTTTTATTTTTATTTGGTGCGTGGGAAATGCTCCTTGCCGCAATTTTCCATTATTTTCAGCCGTAATTTGGAAGACTTTTCTAATGTACTCATATACTTAATAATAACTCGGGTTTTTTCAGTCAGGTACTAACTCTTGGGGACATACGTTTTTCCGTAGTTCATTATTCATAAAATAGGCAAAAATCTAGTTTGGTGCTATTTTAGGTGCAAAAATATGAAGGTAATATTCAGCTGATATTAAAATGCAGAACTACTTTTAATTCCAGTACATATTGAAACATTATCTGAAAATTTCAGGTGAACCTAACAAGAACTCTGTGGCAAGGAGCATTTCTTTACATATCAAAGAGCTGAAAATATTTTAAGATGGAAAACTGCAATTGAAAAATTTTAAGAAACATGCTTGCCTTAAAACTGCTCTGGAATGTATGTTACTACACAGACTTCTTTCTCATCTTATGCATAGCGTAGGCCTAATTTAAGGTAAATATATTCCAGCGGATTTATTGAAATGGTAGCACGAACGAATTTTGAAGTCAATATTATCTGACCGCGTGAAGGAAAGGGGCGTGTACTTCATACCGCTACACATTATTACCGGCGTTTAGACCGTTAAAAATAGCGTTAAGGCAAAACTGACAACGGGATTTTTTACAATGTACATACATATCTATTTCCACCATAGTACATACCATCGGTTATGTAATAAAGATAACAAGCCACTACTGCCCCTTAAGTCGAAGTTAACTATCTAGCAGGTAGCATCCCACACATGCGCGGATAGCCAGCACCACATGTAAGATGCTACCTTAACTACAAGCTACACTAACATCCTAACTAGCTTATTCTACTGCCTAAGACTAAGTTAAAGGAGCCGGCTGGTCGTGGTATCTCCCCTGGTAAGGAAAACTGCCCGTCCAACCCGTAGACACCTCTACCAGCCCCGCCTCGTGTGGTCGGATACCGGACCCCACAGGTAACTTGCTGACAATGTGTTTTCCTCCCATTCTTTACGTGACAGGTCACATGCGGCGGAATCCGGTAAAACATGTGACCGATAACGAGATTTGAAAGAGGAAGAAATGGGAGAATTTTAAGGTTAAAATTGGAAACTGGAGGGTATTTTGTCAAAATCGTAACATTTCACTCACGACTTTCCTTAAACGAACGGGTATAACACCTTATTTCAAATCCTGAGACACATTTGCATGTAACAGTAATATCATTGATTTATGTTACCACTGTATCGTTAGTCGAACTGGCGAATACACATGGATTCACAAGAGGGATTGGTTCACTTCTCACCTCGACTGGTATGAAAATGTATTCCACATTCAGAATTCACGAAAGTGCTGAGATAATACGTTAATCAGCAATCAAGCCACATTCTACCCAATCCCAGCATCAAGTAACAAAAATATATACTCCAGGACAAACATCAGCGTACTAACTGCTATCAGGCAGAAGATATGAAACACGGGTATTATGACCTCGATTTTACAAATTCCTACACGAGGTAACAACAACACTCAATTACCTACAGATATTTATACTTGTGCAATCACTAACAAACCCACAGTTTGCCTGGCTGAGTGGCTCAGACGGTTGAGGCGCTGGCCTTCTAACCCCAACTTGGCAGGTTCGATGCTAGCTCAGCCCGGTGGTATTTGAAGGTGCTCAAATACGTCAGCCTCGTGTCTGTAGATTTACTGGCACGTAAAACAACTCCTGCGGAACTAAATTCTTGCACATCGGCGTCTCCGTAAACCGTAAAATTTATTTATTTTTTGGGACGTAAAGCAAATAAATTTCTTTATACTTTTTTTTGCTAATGGCTTTACGTCGCACCGACACAGATAGGTCTTATGGCGACGATCCTATCTCTTTCAGTGCGACGTAAAGCCCCTAGCAAAAAAGAAAAAGAGATAGGTCTTATGGCGACGATAAATTTATTATTGTTAAACCCTCAGTTTACAGGAAGGAGTTAATTTGCTTTTATAAGTCGGTTTGGACCTTATAAGGAACCTTTCCCAATCATGTGTGGAGTGTATATTTGTATAATTTGATACGGAGATTTGGAAGAAATCGGCTGGAATTATTCAACGTATTATCTCACAATTTTCCTGAATTTGAAATTGAAGTCCATTTTTATGTCAGTCGAGTTGAGATGTGAACTTATCCCTCTTGCGAACCGATGGTTATTCGTCAATTCGACTAACGCCCCAATGAGTAGAACTACCCTTGTGAAATAAATCAGTGATATTACTGTAACATGGCAAATGTGCCTGAGGATTTGAAGCAGAAGTAGAAAATTCAAGTAGGATCAACCAACCTCTTCAAGGCCCATTGTTTGATACTTCTCTAATGCATATTATTGCTCAGAAGAAGGTAACCGTCTCATAGCTTGAGGTGTCATGTCACATTGAGCTTTACTGAATCTCGCATACCTGCCTGGAACTCGTGGTTAGAAAGCGCATTTTTAAAAGTGGCACTAATTCGATGACTTTGGAAAGTGACAAAATTATATTCTAATCCTCTGTATGCACATGCTGTAAGCAAGTCTAATGTGACAGCATATTTTCTGGTAGTGGATTTCCTCATACATAGGACTCGCTACTTCTTTACAGTTTTCTTTATGCCTTACCATTATTGCTCTTCACATTAGGTTGTCCTCGTTTCAGCTCTCGTCCAGGATAAAAATGCTCGGACTAGCCGGAAATCGGAATCGGGGCCTCTGGGAGAGGCAAACACTCACCATTACACCAAGGCACCAGCAGCTAGAACAAACTAACAAGGAGCCCTTCCCAATCGACAACCCAGACAACGAGATGAGCCTCGGAGGGCAAGAAGTACAATTTAATCATATTGACGTGAAAGTAAAGCACAATTTATTTTTTATGACATCTTGCGTATTGAATAGGCCTATGTGTGGACTAGCGAAACGTTATCATTTCGACAATAACACCATACAATATTATATTATACTCTAATAATAATAATAATAATAATAATAATAATAATACCTGGGTACTCCTCCACCCGGTGAACTGCGCGCCTTCTAGAAGGCCTCCTGTGCTATGAACCTTGAACTAGTCTAATACAAGATATATGGACCTTCAACCACTAGATGCCTCTACCACCGGCCTATGTGCCCCCTCTGGCGGGATTAAGGACAATTAATTCTTAAGGGAATTTCGTTTTTTTGAAGGTGGCAAACCTTAAGTTTGTGAAGATTGTTTTGTTCATGTGTCAAAGTTGTCAACACTCCTATGGCTTCCTTCTTCCTTAGTTATTAACCAATCAGGAATTTCGTTTATATTTCTCTAGGCAGTTAATATTGGGGGCATGTACAGGCATCTTGCCTGTCTGAAAAGAGTTCTGGAAACTTCCCCTCGGAAATGCTAAAAAAGCTTGGCACTTTAGGGCCACATTGTCATCTTCATCGCTCCGGTCTAGTGAGTACGGCGATTAATTCGGAGGTATAGGCTGTAGGGTGGCATTTAGAAGGCCTAACTACTCAAGGTAATGGCAGAAATTTCATAACATGTGATAGCTCCAGACAGATAGCTTGAGGGGAAGGTTTCAAACTTCGTTAATTTTATGTAAAGTGGTAATTTTAGGTTTTAATGGTAGATTTTAGTTAAGTCTGAGGACTCTGTTCAAATCCCTGCTGGGAAACATGTAAATTAAGGGAACTTCACCCTCTGTTGATTCCCATTCAACTTTGTACGGGGTGACTAAAATTTTCTAAACCTCAAAATTTTTCACTCTCCTTCGGCATTTAACATATCTAGATTAGTCACCCCTCTGTAGTATAGGCTCAGCCTCTGCAACTTCGGGCCATAAGTCCATTTTGGGTTTCAAGAGTTTTTCTAAAGGGAGTACAAGTGTTTTGCCTCCTAGCTTTTGTTCATGGCCGATCGTGTTAAAACTTTTATTTTTACATTAAGGCCATTTAGTATTGGCACTCATTGCCCCAGTTTAAATTGTAATTATTGATAGACGAGTGTGTAAAGGACTGTTAAGCTGAAGTATTTGAAGTTTATCAGGCATAATTTTGTAAGAAGCTTGTGGCTCTGAGAGGATGGACTGTAGTAACGCTTGGAGCTCAGTCTCCTAGGTTGTAAATTAGTGCAGTAAACATGATCTTATAATGGTGTACCTGTTCAGAGCTCTGAAGCTCATACCTTGTATATTAGTCTATCGTGTTATTGGATCTGATTTTTGGGCAAGATATTGAGGCAGCTTTAAAAGACATAAAAACTGGTAAAGCACCGGGATTTGATGGGATTCATCGTGAGTTTCTAATTAATTGTGGAGCAAATACGAAATTATGGTTATCTAGGTTTCTAACCTACATTCTTAGAACAGGTAATCTACCTCGCTTATTTAAAATTAGTAAGATAATTACAATCCTAAAGCCAGGAAAGCCTAATGATGCACCAGAGAGCTATAGACCAATAGAATTGCTTAGTGTATGCTATAAATTACTTGAAAGGCTAATCTTGAATAGAATTGCTACAAAAGTGTTGGAAACGATCCCTATTGAACAATCAGGAGTCAGGCTACAAAGAAGCTGTGCTGACCAAGTCTTGTCACTAACTACCTTCATTGAAGTAGGATTCCAGAAAGGACTAAAGACTTCAGTAGCATTTATTGACTTAAAGGCAGCTTGCGACACAGTTTGGAGAGAATGTGTAATCAGCAAACTCCTTAAAGTGATTCCATGTAGGAGTCTGGCTCATCTTATAAATAACTTGCTGAGTGACAGAACATTTCGTGTAGTCATGGGGGATGAAATCCGTAAACCCAGCAAACTAAATGATGGACTTCCGCAAGGTTCAGTGCTTGCCCCACTCTTGTTCAGTTTATATATCTCAAATTTACCATCCACAAGATCAAGGAAATTTGGGTATGCAGATGACTGGGCTCTTGCCACTAAAGTCCTATGCTTCGAGCAGACAGAAGAAATGTTGACAAAAGATCTCTCTGTTTTAGGAGAATACTTTCGAAAATGGAGACTCCAACCAAGTATGAATAAAACAGAAGTTTCTTGTTTTCATCTAAACAACCGAATGGCTTCTAGGGACCTCAAAGTATACTTCGATAACCCTCTCCTCCGCCACAATACACTCGCCAGATATCTAGGTGTTACACTTGACAGAACACTATCATTCCATGAACATCTGAGAAAGAGCTCTGCCAAGATTCAGACACGTAACAAAATAATTCGAAAACTGTGTAGTTCTTCTTGGGGTGCAAGTGCAACTACTCTACGCTGCTCAGCTCTAAGTCTTTACTCTACTGCGGAGTATTGTGCCCCCGTCTGGATGAACAGTCCTCATGTGAAGAGAATAGATTTTAAGTTAAATGACACAACGAGAATGATCACGGGTACGATCAGATCAACTCCAATTCAATGGCTGCCCGTACTAAACCATATACCACCACCCCACCTCCGTAGATGCACTGCTCTGATGAATGAATACAATAAGATCCAGAATAATCAAAGATAGCCCATTCATGAGGATATCCCCCATATACATATAGACAGACTTAAGTCAAGACGTCCACCCATCTGTACGGCGGAGAAACTTATAGCCAGTCATTTCAATCTGATTGAGAGACGGTCTGAATGAATGGAGACAATTTGCTTCAGACAATCCTTAGATATGCCGTGCATTACACAGAAGGTACCTGGCTTTGAACAACCTCGGAAAGTATGGTCCAAGTTAAACCGGAGTTGGACTAACCATGGTGTGTGTGCAGATCTGCTGTATAAATGGAGGAAAAAGTCATCATCCTGCTGCGACTGTGATGTTGAGAGGCAAACTGTGAAGCACATCATACAAGAATGCCCACTGAGACGTTTCAATGGAGAAGCGAGTGAATTTTTCCTGGCGACGCCTATGTAAATAATGTAGATATAAACCTGTAATTTATTGCACTGTTCATGTATATGCCATACGATAAATAAATAAATAAATTCGGGATTTAAGTCCGATGTTGTTATCAGAGATGACGAGCTCATTTGTTGTTGTTTGTTCCAAATATTCTATCAATCAAATTTTAAAATAAAAAGGAGGAAAGAAAGAAAATGTCAAGATTTAGTGCGTTAACATACGCTCTGGTCATTTCCTTGTCCTCCCATTCAGACCGGCTCCTTCATACACTACTCTGTCCCACGAAATTTCCGTAAGAAATTTCCCACCGTCGGCATTCCTGAAGATGGTTTTCCGTGGTTTCCCATTTTAACACAAGGCAATGCTGGGCTATACCTTAATTAAGGCCTCGGCGGCTTCCATCCCAATCCTAGCCCTCTCCCATTTTGCGTGTAACAATAACAACAATAATAATAATAATAATAATAATAATAATAATAATAATAATAATAATAATAATAATAATAATAATAATAATAATAATAATAATAATAATTGTACCGAGAGGTACACCTCAAATCCGCTCATCCAAAAGAAGCGTCTTAAAGAACTCTATCTATCAAACAAAAAGTGAAACAGCTACTGCATGAAGTTGGGACATTAATCAGAATATGTCACTGCTGAATAACTGAGAAGTTTATCATTTCGAAGTTTCCTAAACAGACTGGATTTATTTCCTTTTGTTTTGGTGTACATCAAGAAGTTTGAACCATTTCCATAGATGTCTCTACAAAACGGAGGTCGCACACTCTGGAGCAAAGTGGAATAATTCGTTATTGAAAGAAATTTTGTGTTTATAGGTTTTCTGTACGAAATTAACTTTTTCTTTATATATATTTCAAGGTTTGCAAAACTTCCTTCTCTTCCCGCCAGGTTTGGTGTATGGCCAATCAAATTTTTCGGTAATTATTTTTCAGCCTATCACAGGCCTCTTGTTGGTTTTTGGGTGTAACTTTTGATTCTGCCAATAAAAATGTGAGGGTGGGTTCGGATTTAGTGCAGAATCCTCTCGAAAAATCTCCTCGGGTATATAAGCTGAGGCTTTTCTGGCTACCTTGTCTCATTGATCGTCGACGTTCTGAGTGTGTTTGTTAAGACAGGAGGCGCGGTGCCTCATTCTTCGGCAGGCGGAACACCAGCCCAGGTAATGGCCACCAATGTTCTACCTTTGTACTGTCTCCGCAAACTTATCCGAGGGGAAGATTCTAAACTTTAACTATGTAACCATCTCATTCTGAAATGTAATAGTCTTCTTTCTAATGTAAACTTCATAAAAGTCCTTAACTGTAAATCGGGGATAGAGAGTGTGTTACCCTCTCGAGTTCAACTTCAATTTATCGTGAGGTGACTACGATTTTGTAACTATGTCTCTTTTGCATAAATCATTAAATTAACCTTCATTCGAGTCACCTCAGTAGCTTGGGATTAGCCCCTGCATCATCGGGCCGAGAGCCCAATTAGGGTTTTATAATAAATTATCTAGGAGCGCCTCTATTATGTTTGTCTTCGGGCCATTAATTTAATCTGTTCCTTTTCCACGAAGGCCAAATAGGTTGGGTAATAGATACCCCTGTGTAAATATTTTAAATTGTAAATTGTGCCTAGATGGGCCAGAGATTGTGAGGTTTTGCGTAGTGTTGCCTTAAGCGGGCTGTAATAAATTGGTTAATGTTGGAGAGCATGTAAGCTCTTTTCTAGTTTACTATAATATTGAGGGGTGCCTTTGGAAGGTCATAAATTGTTACTCTTGGAGCCAAGTGCTCGTGAATACTGTGTATTGGGATATATCTTTCCTTATCTGACTAACGCAACATTTGCGAATGGTAAAATTGGAGTTTGAAGCTCAAGACTTGTAAATTAATTATCCTTGGGTTTTCGATTTTGTATCTCTATTGCTATTTTGGGCCTGATTACCGGTACCTGAAAATGTTGCTTGTTAAATTTGAGATTCTGAACGAAATATTATAACCTTTATTTAAAGTTTTAAATTAATTTTTGATATCGTAGTTAGACCTATTTAAGCCCACACCTTCCTTCACCTCTCTGCGTTCCATAGCAATCCCGGAACAAGTGGTAGAAGAGCGTGGTTAAATGGGTCTAGATTAAGCCCTTTTTGACGGCTAAAAGTAGGATCTATTTCGAACTCTAAGAATTTTCTCAGTTGCTGGGAATTTTTCCAAATTATTAACTTTTCTGTCAACATGTCTGGCCCTCGCGAAGTCCTCGCCCCCGGGTGCATGTGCAAGGAGGTATTGATTTATGAGTTACTACTTAGAAAGGTCCAATCTGGAGGCACGGTTTTGGCAGATATTGCCAAACTTAAAGAATCCTTAGAAATGCCTATTTGTATCCCAGTCTTTGGGGGAAAATATTGATGAGGCTCAATCCACTATCACAGACAATACCACCGAGCTAGCGTGTGTACTTAATTTCTTTGAAGTGAGTGATCCATCTCCTAACCAACTGAAGAGAGTCCAGGCTAGACTCTTTCATTTCTATAATAGAGCTAGGGACCTGTTGTGTCAAAAACTGAAATATGATCATGCATAGGAGGCCAGTAATCTGGTCGATATCTGTCAGATACGTGTAATAGAGTTAGTCAATAGTTAACTGCGGCAGCTGTTCCCAAATCCGACCAAGCCCCTGCCATATATTTGGTTACGGAGGAGGATTCTTGTAAGGCTGTAGAAAGTAGGAAATCTTTGGCAAATCAACAAACTTCTGACCCATTGGAAACTGAGTCTGATCATCCTAGACAAACTCCACCTTTTTTTTTGTTACAGACTTTCTATGCCGTCACCTATTATGTCACCTGGTTTCAGTAGTCTGCCTCATCCATTGGCTATGTTGCTGAAGGGCATTTCAAAATTTTCGGTCAACTCCATTAATGAATTAATTCCTTTCCTAAGGTTTTTGGTAGAATTTCAAGACCATGCGTTAGTGTTCTCCCGATCGCATTCTCAGATACTTCAAATCATGTATCAATATTCTGTAGGCGTCTTATCGAACGAAATAGTCAAAGCTATGGCTGTTAGATCGTCTATAGAAGAATTCCTTGCCCACCTCCAGCCAAATTATTTCCCGGCCAGAGCCATGTTATCTTTGATACAAAGGTTTTATTTCAGAGTGCAGCGATTGGATGAGAATCTTTCAGACTTCATCCAAGACATTACATTTTACACCAGGGTGTTCGCACTCCATTTTTCTGAAGACCAAGTAGTGCAAACTATTGTCGAAGATATCTCTCCGCACTATAGGTCTTGCCTATATTTCGCGTCTCGTCCTCAAACCTTTTCAGAGTTAGAGGCTATGGCTGTATCAGCCGAAGGAATAAGGTATGCCTACACCTTACGATTCGCTAAGGAGCCCTCTCCGTCTTCTAATAGTTCTCGGCCTCCACCTCGCCGAACTTCAACCACCCGGAAATGTTATGCTTGTGGTTCAACGGAACATTTGCGCAATAAATGCCCATTGATAAAATCGAGTGGGACAAAGAATGGAGCAAGGTAATCTCAAGGTTGTTTTAAATGTGCTCGTTTACTCACCTCGCCAAGAATTGCATTAATGTCAATAGCACCCCCTCCTGCTCAAGTTCTGGTGCAACCTCCGCAAACTCTGATAATAGAAAATGACTATTGTCATCGGCTGAGTCAGTATGTTCACCGCCCCGAGGCTCAGCTCCTATTAAACACAGTGAAGTTTCTGGTAACGGTAAAGTTTCTACTAATTTATCATTTGAAGGCCCTTGTGAATGCCTTAGTATTGCGGCAGAGACCCCTGCATTTGTGCCCTTCCCTAAAATTGAAGTGAACTGTGAACCTGTCACTTCTCTATTAGACTCTGGGAGTGTGTGTTCTATAAGCTCGGAAGAATGGTACTCTAAATTAAAAACTGTTTGTAAGTTTCCTGGCTATTGTTCGTCTTCTGTTAAATGTCTTTCGGCTAACTCTTCTCCATTAGAAATTTTGGGCTTCATTTTTGCTAAAATTCGTATTTCTATATTTACCTGGAGAATAAAATTGTTCGTTGCTAAACACTTGACTTGCCCTGTAATATTGGGAGCCGATTCCATGTCTTCCACTTGGCTCGTGCTCGACATTCAGAGCAAGTCGTACACCTTCAAATTTGCTAGTAGTTCTAAGATTCCTCTTTTAAAATGTAATTCTGCATCATGTTATTCTGTTTCGCCTACGCAGGATGAGATGTTGTTGGATCTTATACATCCACCTGAGGAGCAGGCTGAAAGTATTCGTAAATTGTGTCAGCCTTTTCCTGATGTATTTTCTTATATCCTTGGTGTTACTGACCTTATGGAATACAAGCCTGAGGTTACGGATTCGATTCCAGTTAGGTTTCGCCTTATCGACTGTCCCCATCTAAAGTGAAGGCTCTTAAGGAAATCATCGATCAAATGTTGAAGGGTGGTATAATTCGACCTTCTAAATCGGCATTTCCATCACCCATTTTTCTTGTGCCGAAACCGCAAGGTGGCTTCAGGCCTGTGATTGATTACAGGGCTTTGAACCGTAACGAGGTGTTACAATCTGTGCCACTTCCTGATCTTCACTCCTGTTTTTCATAGTTTCGGAAAGCCAAGTTCGTTACCATCCTGGTTCTTAATCAGGCGTACAAACAGATACCTCTAGCTGAAGAATCGAAACATCTAACAGCATTTTCCACGGATTGGAACTTGTATGAGTAAAACCGCGTGCCTTTCGGGCTCCCCACGGAGGCAGCTGTTCTTACTAGATTGCTCTATGGGGTCTTCTCGGACATCAAATATGAATACTTGTATCACAACCTTGATGATGTAGTATTTTCTGAGACCTTTGAAGAACACCTTGATCATCTAAAGGAAGTACTCAATCGCCTTTGTAAGGCTGGGTTGACTGTGAAGTTATCCAAGGTAGCTTTTGCTAAGCCTTCCATGTCATTCTTAGGGCATATTGTGTCGCCCGATGGTGTCTCCATTGATCATTCCAGAACACAGGCTATCCGTGATTTCGAACCTCGTAAGGACATCAAAGGTATTGCCATTTTTATAGGTATGGTGAATTTCTTCAGGAAGTTTATTCATATCTTCGCCAACAGAGCGGCGCCCATGAACTTACTTCGTAGGAAAGTGTCAAATTTGAATGGGGGCCGTCTCAGCAAGCCGCTTTCGAAGAACTGAAATTAGCTCTTTGTAAAGCCCCTGTATTAGCAATGCCAGATTTTTCGAAGAAATTAACTGTCCAAACCGATGCCTCGTAATCGACTCTTGCTGCTGTCATTCTTCAAGAAACGGAACTCGGAATGCGACCTATCGCCTATCCTTCTAGGACCTTATCGGCTCAAGAGGCCAAATATTCCATCTGTGAACTTGAGGGTTTGGCAGTTTCGTTTGCACTAGAGAAGTTCCGCCTCTCTCTGGAACATGTCAAATTCGACTTAGAAACGGATAACCAAGCCTTAGGTTGGGTATTAGCTAGGCCTCGTCGTACTGGTCGTATATCCCGCTGAGGCATCAGGATTTCTGCTATCCAGTTTGAACTGTGGCATATTAGAGGATCCGAAAATGTAGTTACGGATGGACTAAGCCGCAAGTTTTCTCATGAAGTGGAGACCACTGAACAGGAAGATAGTTCTTCCTTCCCACGCCCATACCTTTGGGCATTAATGCCATTCTAACTGATGTCGTTAAGTTATTTCGGGATATTGAAAAATACCAACGTGAAGATCCTTTGCTGGCTCCTATAACGGAAACCCTTTCTTCCATGGAACATGTCGTCCCTTAAGTGTTGAGAAACGGGATTTCGTGTTGCCCTTCGAGGCACGATCAAAAGATGGAAGTAGTAGTTCCAGCTGTGCTTGTACCTATGATCTTCAAGACTATCCCATTAGGGGGGCATTTAGGCATCTTCAAAACTCGGGAAAAGATCCGAGAAATGTTCATTTGGAAAGGAAAGGACGGTGAAATTAGAGAACTGGTAAAAGCTTGTAAATCTTGCTTGCTTAGTAAGCCCACATTGTCCACTAAGCTAGGGCTATTGTCATCTCACCAAGCATCTCGCCCCACGGAACCTCTATATATAGATTACTTTGGACCTTTCCCACAATCCGAGGGGCACGGAAATAAATTTATTCTGGTGTGTGTAGATGGCTTCACTAGGTTTTCCTGGTTATTTCTTACTTAGCTGGCAACAGCTCAGTCTACTATTTCTTGTTTGAATACCACATTCGCTTCTTTTAACCCCTGTCAATATATAGTTTCTGATAATGCAAAGGCATTTATATCTAATTTATTCCGTAAATTTTGTTTTGACCTGTCTATCTCGCACGTAACTACTTCAGCATATTACCCTCAGCCGTCTCTGGCTGAGCGGGTCAATCGTAATCTCCGTTCTGCCTTAATTGAATTCCATCATGAAGATCATTCCTGGTGGGATACGTCCCTGCATTGGTTAGCATTTGCTTTAAATTCGGCTGTTATTGAGTCACACAAGTTCACTCCAGCATCTCTCATGTTTAGGTTTGTACTTAACACGCCGCTCTCTAATTCTTGGTCACTTAATGACATATTACCAGAGACAATAGATCCCGATAACCTCAGAGATCTATGGAAGAAGGCTACAAACAATCTTAAAGCTTCCCATGAAAATGTTAGAGAAAGATATAATCGTGGACGGAGGTCCACCAATTTAAAAGTCGGATATCAAGTCATGGTTAAAAAAAAATTTCCTGCGGGCAAGCTTGCCCCCAGATTCCATGGGCCGTGCTTTATTATAGATTTTCTAACACCGGTTACATTATTGGTCAGTAACTCAGCCACGGAGAGGATATTTAGGGTTCACCTCTCTCAGGTGAAACCTGTGTAGATTAAGGGTGGTTTTTAATTCGCCACTAAACATTGGCAGGAGTCGAAGGTTATCTTTCTTTCTAAGAAGCATCGTACTGCTTAAAAATTATGTAATTTAACAGGGTGGCCTCCTGCCCCTATTATTATAAGTAGGTATTGTATTCAAAATTGTAAAACCTTCTCCTCCGAGTAATTTCCTGTTCGTCAGTACCTGGTGGTCATTACCAAGCCCCCGTCTCCTTAATCCTAGCATTGCTGATACACACTATCCACCAACGCCGCCCGCCCCTCTGCCTCCAACAAATAAAACCGTACTCGCATGCTCCAGCAAAACAAACTCTGTAGCCCAGATATTACTGTTTCAGTACCCCCTCAGTCGTCGGTGGCCGTGTCTCAACATTTGGCTAGCGATACCGGAGTGGAGAATGGGCCCACTCCACTCTAGTGAAGACTCCTTCTGAACGGCACGCTGGAGCTCCAGTTTTCCGGCAAGGGCTGAGGTGCGGTAACTCCACCTCCAACCCATCCGGGGACTGCACATGTACATCTAATCTGCGGCGACCATCACCACGACTAACCCTCTCATAGTAGCGGGACAGGTGTATCTGAGGGTACTTGGGGGTTCCGGGCGACCCCACCTGTGTATCGGCAGCGGCGGCAGGTCTTGCCGTCAAACTCAATCGGCATATCCAAGAATTCTACGATGGCCAAAAGACTTCAAATACGGTTTTCCAAACTAATTTTCAAAAAGCAGACTTTCAGAAAAATTATTCTCTCCTATAAAAATGTCTATGTGCAAATCTTCTTCTGTCAAATTTCTTCTGTGTCACCCCAAGGAAGGACCTTTCATGGGGGGGGAGGTCTGTACCGGGAGGTACACCTCAACTCCGCTCATTCAAAAGAAGCGCCTTAAAAACTCTATCTATCAAACAAAACGTGAAACAGCTACTGCATGAAGTTGGGACATTAATCAGAATATGTCACTACTGAATAACTGAGAAGTTTATCATTTCGAAGTTCCCTAAATGGACTGGATTTATTTTCTTTTGTTTTGGTGAACATCAAGAAGTTTGAACTTTTTCCATAGATGTCTCTACAAAACTGAGGTCACACACTCTGCAGCAAAGTGGAATAATTTGTTATTGAAAGAAATTTTGTGTTATAGGTTTTCTCTACGAAATTAACTTTCATTTATTTTTTATATATTTCAAGGTTTGCAACACTTCCTTCTCTTTCCTCCAGGTTTGGTGTCTGGCCAATCAAATTTTTCTGTAATTATATTTCAGCCTATCACAGGCTTCTTGTTGTTTTTGGGTGTAACTTTTGATTCTGCCAATAAAAATGAGAGGCTGGGTCCGGATTTAGTCCAGAATCCTCTCAAACAATCCCCTCGGGTACATAAGCTGTGGCTTTTCTGGCTACCTTGTCTCATTGATCGTCGAAGTTCTGAGTGTGTGTGTTAAGACAGGAGGCGCGGTGCCTCATTCTTCGGCAGGCAGAACACCAGCCCAGGTAATGGCCACCAATGTTCTACCTTTGTACTGTCTCCGCAAACTTATCCGAGGGGAAGGCTCTAAACTTTAACTATGTAACCATCTCATTCTTAAATGTAATAGTCTTCTTTCTAATGTAAACTTCATAAAAGTCCTTAACTGTAAATCGGGGATAGAGAGTGTGTTACCCTCTCGAGTTCCCCTTCAATTTGTCGTGAGGTGACTACGATTTTGTAACGATTTCTATTTTGCATAAATCATTAAATTAACCTTCATTCGAGTCACCTCGGTAGCTTGGGATTAGCCCCTGTATCATCGGGCCGAGAGCCCAATTAGGGTTTTATACTAAATTTTCTAGGAGAGCAAGTGTACGCCTCCATTAAGTTTGTGTTCGGACCATTAATTTAACCTGTTCTTTTTCCACGAAGGCCCAGTAGGTTGGGAAATAGATATCCCTGTGTAAAAATTTTAAATGGTAAATTGTGCCTGGATAGGCCAGTGATTGTAAGGTTTTGTGTAATGTTGCCTTAAGCGGGCTGTAATAAATTGGTTAATGTTGGAGAGCATGTAATCTCTTTTCTAGTTTACTGTAATATTGAGGGGTGCCTTTGGAAGGCCATAAATTGTTACTCTTTGTGTCAAGTGCTCGTGAATACTGTGTATTGGGAAATATTTCTCCTTAATGTGACTAACGCAACATTTGCGAATGGTAAAATTGGAGCTTGAAGCTCAAGACTTGTAAATTACGTATCCTTGGGTCTTCCATTTTGTATCTCTATTGTTATTTTGGACCTGATTACCGTTACCTGAAAATATTGTTTGTTAAGTTTAAGATTCTGAACGAAATAAAACCTTTTTTAATGTTTTAAATTAATTTTTGATATCGTAGTTAGACCCATTTAAGCCCACACCTTCTTTCACCTCTCTGCGTTCCACAGGTATCCCGGAACAATAATAATAATAATAATAATAATAATAATAATAATAATAATAATAATAATAATAATAATAATAATAATAATAATACAGCTACCACGCTGCGGACCTTCTGGTGTAGTAACACCCAGCAGTGCAGTGGTACTGTAGGGGATGGTTTCCAAGGCTAAATTAATTTTGTTGGATGGATGCATAGTGCACCACGAGAGGCTTTTAAGATGCCAAGCATCATACTGTATACTGAGCACCTCTCCTTAAAAAGTTGGAAGCTGCAGTTGGAATATATTGAATTGTTTCTTGTAATAATGAAACTGAGTGTTATTATCTATGATAATCTGTTATTTTCTGTTGATGATGACAAAAGTTGTCTTATAATCAACAAATTTCGAGTGGATTCCCATATTACATTATTTTCAACTTTCTGTAATCATCTTCAACGTGAAATAACACTGAATCTATTCTTCTGAATGTCATTATATTTTCATGGTAGCAGTGGTTCTAGAGTATCGCTTTAAAAATACTGGAAAAAATGTTATCTTGTATTGAGTATACGTATGTCTTGATACCTTTGACCGTTCTTGATGTCTTTCTCGTCCATTAGTAGGAAGAATGCATTTTGCGAACACTGAGATCGGATGTAGGCTCTCTATATTCTGTTTATGAGTTTCAATAACTTCTTCTTAGAGAGCATGTGACTTAATTTAAAATTATCTACATTAATGGCATCTTCCCCTCCGACTTCATTGTCTTTATTGCTCCTTGACACAGGTTCTAGTTGTCGGTATGAAATTTCTCCAGGAATATCGTTATCTGTGAAGTGTGTTTCATCTTGTTCACCCACTTAATGACAGCTACTCGAATTTTGCTGTGTCCTTAATTCTATAAAATATTGATTCTTTCTTATTGCCTGAATGATTGAATAAACAACGCACTACATTATTTAAGTCCTAGGATATCTTAATCGTTCCGACTAATGATTTTCTAACATCATTTTCTCATTCATTTCTGTGACTGTCTTTTCCTTGTTTTTCTTTAACTCATTGCTTTTTCCTTCTTCCACGGTGTTCGGTGCGTCTCATATTTCGACCCATTGTGGTCTGCAAACCACATTAGAGAACTGAGTTACGCCAGATAGTAGCTCGCACGAATGCATACCTCGTGACGAGCCGTATCGGGTGCTGCATGTTATTGGCTTAGGGACTTGATAACAATGCAACTTGTGTGTTAGAAATAATCGTATTTTTGCTTCAGTGTTTTATTAAAATAAATGTTGCCATGTTGTTTGTAACTCTTTGTCTGTTCTACAAGAGAGAATTTTGCACTGCGCCAATATTTTATGGTCCTCTAGTGCCGGATGTAATTTATTTAAGAATGCCATGCTACGTAATAGCGATACGCACCAACGTGTTACTGTACACGACGAAGTGCTACGACTTACTGTAGTGACGCTTATGAACAAGTGTACGGAACAGGCTGGTGATTGGAACTGTGCGAGGTAACCGGAGTATAGGACTGTTAGTAAATGTCGAACGAAGACAGTGTGGGTCAAGTAGACTTTTGCTAAAAGGCGCTGTAGCTGCATATCCGCGATGTTAGTGCGCGTACGAGTGCATTTTGACAACATTGACGTTGGCAGACAAGAGGTGCAGAACATTCCCTGATGAAAACCATAGATCGTCGTGGAGTGATTAACAGTACCGAATCTAATCCACAACAATGCTGGATACGTGTGAGTACAATCTGGTTCCTCACATCCTTATTTCCTTGTTGTCCGGGGGGCCGGTAGTGACGATTGCGAATTAAAAATGCGTGTGTGTGATGAAGGGGGCAGAAACATTTACAGACAAGAAAAAGTACCGGAATTCTAAAAGATATAGTGGGGAGGAGGGGATAGACAACAAAATTGAAAAAGAATGGAATTTTGACAGAGAAGAAAGGTTGAAAGTTTACCAACCTAACTGCGGTGATAAAAGTTTTTTGAGATTTTGATTCAATACTATACAATTAAACTTTCACAAAAAGAACCATTACATTCCATTTAAATGGAAGTACGCCATTATTATACAATGAAAATGCAATTTAGTATTTGCCCCCACACTAAGAAAGTAACATCACTAAATAAAATTACACAGACCCATTGAGTGAGAGAGACTGCCGGAGAGACGAATGCGCGCGACAAGGGGGTGATTCATACCTCATTGTCCATGACTCTGGCAAACATAAACCCCTGCTTCCCTTCGTCACAGTGCATGATAAAATTGCGATTACTATCTAATGGCACTAACCTGCGCGAAACCCCGAACTTGGAGGGAAATATAGGGGAAGTAAGGTAGTGGAAGGGTAACTACTGCTGAGTTATTTGGAGCGAAACGAAGTCTTGTTACCCTAACGTAGTCACGAGGAGCTGATGTAAACATTCATCTCTGACTCACACTGCAACACATGTACTCGCAATGAAGGTTTTCTGCCATTGGCTAATAACCGCGATTATACACGCTGCTGCGCGAGTCTCCACTTCTTGCTGTGACACTGTACGAATCGATTAGCAGCGTCGAATGGCATGTTGTGCTTATTTAAGCCAAGTAATATTTAAATAAATTAGAGGAAGTAAATAGGTGATAGACAACAGGTTTTACATAAAAATTAATAATTCCTCGTTTTAGGTGGCTAAAATAGAATAAAATTTGAATTCTCCTCCACAAAGTTGAGGGGCGACTGCCCCCTTCGCCACACCTAATCGCTGCTACTGCCCGAGGTCAATATGGATAACAATAACGAATGTGCATCGATGAAAAAAGAGCGGTCATCAAATCACGTTTGACCAGTTTAAGCTCATTCATAAATACTTCTAGAGATGGTGACAGTCTTGATGATGTTAAGGTTATGAGAACGTTTTTGTCGAAAAGGTGGGTGCTTATAATGATCTTTAAACACAGCTGGAAATTGACGATGCCGAAGATACGTCACATGATGGGGATAGGGCAATTTCTAAGGACTTATGCTTGGAAATAGAATAAAAACTAGAGACGTTGTTTGACAAATGAAGTTAAATCTCCCCCTCTGTCTGTAAACAATAAGAGCATCAACACTAGGAAGGTAGTAAAACATTGTCACTACCTGAGTTCAGTGGTAAATTGCAGGATTTTATGCATTTTATGACCTATTCGTAGCATTGATCATAAACAATGACTCTCTTAACGATATTTTAAGATACTGTTATTTGCTGTCATGCTTGTCAGGTGAACCACACCGCCTCATTGAGAATCTACCGGTGCCACAAGATAATTTCAAGGTCGCATGGGAATCAATTCGGAAGCGATACCACAACCCTAGACTCATTTCTGATCTGCACATCAAGGAATTGTTATCCCCACACACTGCAAAACATGATTCACCTAAAAGATATGATTCTTTATAAATCAGTTCTGTAGCAACCTGAATAGCATTAAAGCTTTAAAAAGTAAAACACCTTTGCACGAAATCATGCTATCACATCAGTTATTGTATCGCTTTAATCTTAACCTTAGGAAACCATGGGAGAGCAGTACTTCAAGTTAAATGCACCCCAGCTTGAGGGACTTGGCCCATTTCTTCCAGAGTAACTGTCAAACATTGGATATTGTTGCAACAAGTAAAACTGGTACTGAAACGTATCATATATGCTCCAATTTGTCATTTGCAACACTGTGGGATAATTTTATTCAAGCGCCCAGTATAGTCGCGGGAATGAAGGAACCCTGGATGGCCGGGCGATAGACAGTGAAAACCCCGTAGCGCTCCGGTAGGAACGAATTCCTCTAGTTGGACCTGATCCGCAAGCCGTAATTTCTATCATGAAGACCCCATAGCCGCGTCCCCACGCGAACAGCAAACTTTGGTGGGCGTGAGATTTGAACGAGGGGATGCACCAAACATTTGTCACAGGTTGAAAACTTCTATTTTTCAGGGCTGAAACCACCTGAAATCTAATCAATTAATCCACCACTAAACTGAATTCTACAGATCTGACACCACGCATATCAAGATAATATAATTATAGCTGCTGATCAAACCATGTACTTGGTCCCGTGCAGATATATATGCGTATTAACGTGAGCAGCCGTTACCATCTGGTGAGCTCTCACAAAGGAAGAGGGTTCGTTTGGCGGTATTCTTGGAGCCGGAGACCTTCTGAAACTATAAAAGCTGTGTAGACAAGGGAAGCGCTCTCTTATTGCATTTTGAACGCTGAGTGTGATGTGTCGTGGCGTAGAGGAGATAGCACAATAACTTTGTGAAGTTTATGTTAGACTCGAACTAAAATCGTTGTGATTTAACTCACAAGAGCAAGTGATAGTAGGTATACATAAATAATATACGACACGTATGCGAAATGTGAAATTGACGTGTGCGATTCGTTAATATATAACCGCTGACAAGGACAGATAGCAACCGGGCCCAGTTCCCTTAATTTAGTGCCACGTAGATCGGACTTACATCTAAGTGGCGGCTTTAGTAAATTGTTAGCCAAAACTAAGGTGGCGATCGTGCAATCGAGCACACTAAGCGGAGAAGTAGATGGTGTTAATTTAATTCAACAGTTCCAGATGTTGCCGAACATCAAGGAGACAGCAGCCATGAACTACCCAGGAGTCGACATGAGGACCTTCATCCCTGTGCTGTGTGTCGTAGTCATGGGCTGAGCCCGCATGGTATAGCGGGATGTGATTCGCCGCTGTTGGAGAGGTTGCCGCCAACCAAGTCCTTTGTCCCTTAAGCACGTGAAGTGATAGCTAGATTCACTAGGAAATGCCATTTTAAATATGTAAATTAACTCTTAAATGTAAGCCAGAGTGCCTTTTTATTGCTCATTTCAGTAAATTTAAATACGTTTAGGGCTGCCGACATTCTATGTGTTGTAAATATTTAGACGAAAAATAAGGGAAAGAATATGTTAGATATAGGTGTGTGTCTCTGTTATTTGTATTTTATTCCAGTTTATGTTGCGTTAAGATAGAGTTGTATTGGTGAAAGATCTAGTGTACTGTACGCCACAAATGTCGAAACGGAGAGTGGATTAGACTAGAGCCAGTGTATGCTAGGATGTTTTGTTGCATGATGCATGAATTTCAGCTGTGAGAAGACGCAAGGGGAGACTTTTCAACGTCGAAAGTAGAGTAGGGTCTTTAAGTGTGGTGGCAGGAAAATTCATGGATATGTACCGGTCGTCGAACGGAGGTTTATTTATATGTGAGGCTAGAGAATTGCCTGTGGGTATTTACTGGGGCTGAGATGGTAAGCGATAGGCTCTGAAGGCCGTGATGTTATATTTGGAGCTGTGATGATGATGATGATGATGATGATGATGATGATAATGATGATGAGATACTGTACAGGCCTGGTAAATGTGAAAGTATGTAAGTCTGTGAGCCGTATTTGCTGGCCAGATTTGTGTGCTTATTTTGTAGCACAGAGAATGGTGTTAAGGCTGGATGATCCATTTGTACTTATCCCAGGTATTCGGTGACCCTCGACTCAGCTGTACGCTGGTCGGAGAAGGGTAGTGATGTTTTTACAAATAGTCCAGTTATATTCGTGAATTGCCTGTCCACAAAGACCTAGTTAGTTGTTATTTACTGCTGCCAATCAGCTGATTTCCCTGCCGTGTCAAATTCTACTGCTATGCTGCATATACATAAGATATGCGACGTCCAGTGCCCGGACATGTTGGGTTCTTGACACGACAGTTCCATCAGCTTTAGTGTATATATTTTGTGTGCTTTATTTTTCGGGTTTTGTTTACTTTCATACTGTGATTTTGTATTTTTGTATCCAATATGTTAATTTATTTGTTGTGATGTTGTCATTTGTTCGATAATAGGGAGACATAGCCCCCTTATCTGTGATCATGGGTTCGGATGCATATAGTAGAGTCTGTGGCCGTTTTGGAAGGTGATGCAGATGCAGTCCTGAACAAGTAATTTATATATTTGTGTCAGAGTTATCGGAATGTGTATGTAATTTAGACCATTACTAGTGGAACAGGTATTGTTGTCGCATATCATGAACGGTATGGAAATCGAGCCATCGGGGAAAGAACTAGGAACTAAGCAAAGTGCGCAACCACAATATGTAAATTTAAATTATTCCATGCAACAAGAAATTCTCTTAATGTCTCGGGTTCGTTACTCGCATTGTTTGTAAATGATTTGTTTGATAATTGTAATTTATGTAAAAATTCGTGTGCTTTTTGTTTGATTGACACAACCAGTGGTCGGTTGTTTTATTTGTTTTTTGTTTAGAATGGTTTATTTTTATGTTTCTAGTTTAATAAATCCATTTTACCCGATTTGTCGAGTTCTCATTCACTAGATTTATGTACGTATTACCTGTTCATATACTTTGGTGTATTTTATAAGTTAGATATATATTTTATTTTGCTATTGACCCTATTCGGACGCACCACGCTCTTTTACCCCTGAGCTAGGCCGAAATTAGGACAGGATACAGTACAGTAAAATGATTCAGAATGATGTGAAGCATAGTTCTCCCTTAAGAGGACCACGGAAATCCTTTGTCACTACATCTCCCTCTCGTGTGTTGTGTAATTTGGTTCACGTCCTGCACTAATGTGTCAAATTCAGGAACCTCGATGTGAATGCCCGTGCTAACCTTGTGAGAGAACATAAACTATGCTGCAATTGCCTAATAAAAGACTATAGAACTAGTGACTGCAAATCGGGGAACTGCAAAAACTGCAATAGAGGTCATCAAACAATGTTACACTATAATAGAGATCACAGTGGTACCTCCACAAATAATGCCTCTCAACATCAGTTACATTGTTCGATTAAGGCTACCTACTCCCACAATTGTGTATACTGCCTACTGCTGTAGTCAGTATTAAAAGGTAATGGCGATCGAATTCATCAATAGCGAGCCCTGTTGGATAGCGATTCCGAAATGAATTTTGTGTCGCAAGATTTGGCTGACAGTTTGGGTTTCAAACTTTGTCGCCAGAACGCGCCCATTAATAGTATTGGTAATGTACATTCTACGGAATTTTCCCACCGTTGTCGTACTCACATTGCATCTAGAGTTGGTACTTACTATAGGGACATTGTATGTTCATTGTTGCGTCGTAATACCGGTCCGCTTCCTTCGTCAAGAATACATCATGAAGATTGGCAACTACCCACTGCATTCACCTCGCGGATCCAAATTTCCACCAATCTAGGGAGATAAGTGGCGGAACTACTTCACTTAGAGTCATTTGAAGCAATGCCTTTCCTAATAAATGCGATTAAATTGTATAATTATCGTAATGAATTTATCTGCAGTTGTTATTCTTCTAAAACTACAGTTATCACAATTTAATATGTGCTAGACGGTGACAGCGGACTACTTGTTCTGACAGGAAGGTAGGACGTAACTGGACTCACCCAAGAATTTTTGTTTTCTTTGCGTTTCGCCAGCTTGGGACGGGGAGTGGGGTGGGGGTAGAAAGTTACGTTACGGCTAGTACCTCTCTCTTAGAAAGTGCTAGGGCCAAGTGAAGCGTCCCTCTTCTACTATTTGAATGTGTAAAAACTCCCATCACCGACCTCGATAGCTGCAGTCGTTTAAGTGAGGACAGTATCCAGTATTCGGGAGATAGTGGGTTCGAACCCCACTGTCGGCAGCCCTGAAGATGGCTTTCCGTAGTTTCCCATTTTCACACCAGTCAAATGCTGTACCCTAATTAAGGCCACGGCCACTTCCTTCCCGCTCCTAGCCCTTTCCTCTCCCATCATCGCCATAAGACCTACCTGTGTCGGTGCGACGTAAAGCAACTTGTAAAAAAAGAGAAACTCCCAGCACGAAGGCGACAATGATGTAACGTTATGAGTTCCTGTTAGTTGTGCAAAACAAGTCTGACATCAACTGGTTGAAACTCGCGTTCAAGTAATGAGTGAAGTAGCCCCCTTCGGGAACTTAACAGGTCTTTTTAACTTTAAAATGTAAACCGTTCCCTTTCTGGATTTAAGAAATGTGAACCTAAAAACAAAAGATGTATGCCTAATTTAGACATTACGTATCTTGACGGAAATGTAGCTTGAAAATTGCAGATTTCTTGGCATACACGATATTCGTGGTTAACAGCCGGTTCCGAAAGCAAAAAGCTTCTTTGGTAAACGTGTATTTTGTTTGGTGGTAGAAAGGAATGTACATTAAATGGGACAATTATTACAAAAGTTTCTTAGAAAAGCGGAGAAGCCTCAAATTCAAATAAACATTCAGAATGAAGAGAGATTTCGTTTACTGGGGTGCGGGAGGATAGAACATTCTTTATCTGAAGGTGCAAAAATTCAAGCCGTTAATGAAAAGGAAGCTGTGAAACAAAATCTGCTTGTTGTCGATATTGTATGTTTTCTTGAGAAGCAGCAACTTAGATATCGAAGTTATTTGGAAGAGGAAGACTCGATCAACACGGCTAATCATCTTGAGAAGTTAGATCTTATTTCAAAACAGGAACAGTACATTCGAGATCATATCCAGTCCACGTAGGACTTTAAAGTCACATCAAGCGAAGTACAGAATTAATTCTGTAACCACCATAATTCAGGAAGCGATCAAAGCAGATTTAGATTTTAGTGATTCCATGGGTATTCAAGCGGATGAGGCCTTAAATGTATCAAACAGATCTCAATTCAGTTTATTATTCCGGTTCTGTTTAAAACAGGGTCCCACGGAAAAATGCGTAGGCTTTTATGATATTTCGATTAATAAGACTGCGCCAGGCTTAGCAGAGTTAACTGTCGATATTCTGCGAAAGTGGGGAGTAGTTGATGAAGTCGTGTGTCAAACGTATGACGGGTGCTCCACAATAACGGGCAAGCATAGGGGTGTTCAGCATTACGTTAAAATGTTTCCCCGAGGGCAATATTTCAACACTGTTATGCACACAATTTAAACCTTCTTCTACTCCATTGCTCCAAACCAATAAAATCATTCATTATCTTCATTCGTAATGCGACAGCGTTTCATTCATTATTTTTTTGCAGTTTGTTTTACGTCGCACCGACACAGATAGCCCTTACGGCGACGACAGGATAGGAAAGGCCTAGGAGTGGGAAGGAAGCGTCTGTGGCTTTATTTAGGGTACAGCCCCAGCATTTGCCTGGTGTGAAAGTGGGATACCACGGAAAACCATCTTCAGGACTGCGGACATTGGGCCTCGAAACTACTATCTCCCGGATGCAAGCTCACAGCTGTGCCCCCCTAACCGCACGGCAAACTCGCCCGGTCATTCATTTTTAGTAGATCCTCAAAGAGAGCTCATAGTCTGGAATCCAAAAGATGTAGACTTCCACAGGCATGCACTACCCGTTAGATCTTTCATTCCTGAGCAGTCCACAAAATATTTTCACACTATGTTGATCTATGACAGGTTTTTGAAGACATTGCAGAGAATGATGATGGTTGGGACGGTGAATCGTAAAACTGTGCTGTTGTGTTGCTTAACATATTCAGAAAGGCCCAATTCATTTATTTGCACTACCTCTATAGATAATGTTTTTATTTATACAGGCCATCTCCTTGCTCTACTACAACATAAAACCATATCTAATGCAATTCTGTGCAATACCGAAATTAGGAAAACCGCTGGTATCCTCTGGACATGCGATCAGAAAACACGGTATGCTATTGCGTTGAAAAATTTCGTAAATATAGTGAGATTTGTAGACTACAGGACATTCGAAACGCTCAAAATGTTAACATATGGAGTTCTTGACGGGGTAACCCAAAAGGACACGGAGACGCCGTCGGGAGATCGGGGAAGCGTTTTCTTTTCTGTATGAGTTCTTGACACTTTAATTATGCAAATGGAAATACGGTTTGATGATTTTGAATGCATCTAGATTGTTCATTTGCTGGATCCAACTCACTTCAAAGTTTACAAAGAGTGCTTCCCTGCTATTAAACTGAGCAATCTTATGAACATATACCTCATTTAATAGTGAACGACTGGAAAATGAGTTGATAAACATTTATTCCTATATAGAAAATCATTTGTCTCCTAAAAACCTTTTACATTATATTGTCCTCAATGACCTCTACCCGGTGTGTGTGTCAAAATTGATTCGCTTAATATTAACATTTACTGCGACCTCATATTCCTATGAATGGAGTATGAGTACTCTGAAGAGGATAAAAACATACTTGCGCAATATAATGAACAATGAAAGACTCAGCATTCACCATCTCTATCGAGAAAAATCTCGTGTAGGGATTGATGAGTGATCAGCTATTGAAGGACCGTGTGATTGACCATTTTTCAACCACGAAAACTCGACGTTTGAAACTACTCTACAATAAACATTAAGGTGAAACTCCGGAGACAAAATGATAGTCTTACCTAATGCATGGATTTTCACGAAATTTCGCAGGAATGTCATCTGCATAAAAGTAGATATATCACTAACGTTTCTTCCATATACAATTAATAGCTTTCCAAATTATTTTTTGAAATTTTTAATTCAATTTTTCATGAAATTTAATTAACATATTAATGTAAATTCGTAATTAGGTAGATAATACTTCTTTTTACAGAACTACGTATCGATTTTTCTGTACATAATTTATATAAGGAGATATATCGTACTAAAGTTTGTATAATTTTTACTTTCTAAAATTTTGGACTTAAAAATCCCTACTACTTGAAAAAATTCTGCAATCAAAACTTCCATACGCTGGTTTCTTAATATAGCTGTGATACATATACCATACAAATTTTGTTATATTCGGCAGAATATTACGGGAGAAAATGGGATTTAAATATAAAATTACAATTGGCAAACAATGCATTATTTCAGTGATAAATTGTTTGAATTCAGCAGAATAACTTCGTGACAGGAAAAAGGTAACTCCATCCTTTCAGTTTCAGTCATAAAATAAATTCACCAAAATGACCAAAACATTGATTTTTATCTCCGGAATGTCGCCTTAAGATAAGACTCCGTGCCTACCCATTCGTTAACTGAGGGAGATAGACTTGTTGGGTGTTGCGGTGTATTTTGAAATTCTGATGCCTGAACAACGTACCAAGACTCAGCTCACCTGAGTACACTCAGGATTTATCCCTGCACACTCCACTGATCAACGGAAGAAGGCAGCAACCTCCCTCTTGTCTACAACTGAACCCTTGCACGCCTAGGTGAAACACTTTCGGTCACAAGCAGAGCCGAAGAACACATCATCATTCAAAGGAAGAGGGCCTGTGAGAAGAACACTTCTTAAAAACCGTCATCCTTGACTGTAAGATTTATTGTAAGATTGCCTCTACGCGAGAAAGTTGGAGAACTGGGAGATACCCTCACCAGTACTAAGCGGTATTTTGGTTTTATGAAAAGAAGATTGCAGTGACATACTGACCTCAAGAATAAGTACGTCGCATACATGGATGAGTATTTGCTAGCTGGGCCACATGGAACGCATCGATCCTGTCAACGAGTCACAGTCATGCTACTATATGTCTCACCATGTAGTAGTTAAGGTCACGAGCAGCACTGCCAGTGGTCTGCAATGCTTTCACTAAAATCACTTCCTCATTCTCGCTGAATAACTTAATAATGACTGGGCCAACACTTCAGCAGGATTTATTTTCAATACTGCTTCACTTCCGTGCACACAAGTACGCACTAACTGCTAGCATTGAGAAAATGTAGAGATAAATCCAGGTA
The DNA here is from genome assembly GCF_040414725.1 of Anabrus simplex. NCBI lineage: Eukaryota > Metazoa > Arthropoda > Insecta > Orthoptera > Tettigoniidae > Anabrus > Anabrus simplex. The sequence goes on along the minus strand of NC_090266.1, from coordinate 946,547,509 downwards.
AACGAGGCTTTCAGAGATATCCTAAGGATAGTGTAGCACAGTTGTCCTAGACAGCAATTAAAAATATATCGCTTGACCCCTGTAACCAATTGCAATGCAGCAGCTCCATACTTAGCCACTCGATGTTTACTTCAGGTGCTGCTTGACGGTAGACACTAATATCCTTCGGCATCTGAACTTACTAAACAAGACTTGTACGTCCACGAGCACAACTGACACTTGCAGTTGACAGAGCCATACAACTCTACAGTGATATCGCATCACTACTAAAGACTGGAGGTTATACTACCCGGAAATAGTGCTCCAACAACCCCGACATATCAAGGACTACTCCATCCACACTTCGCAAGAACCACCTGCTTTGGAACCTCCCTCTAGAAAATGGTGCAGTGAAGGCTCTTGGCCTATTCCGGGATCCCAATAGCGATGTATTACATTTCAGTGTCGCAGGTTGTACCCACAAATGCACAGTATGGACAGAAACAATGGTGCTGGCTAGCGTAGTCTTCGTCTATGATCCATTAGGGCTACTAGGGCCGGTGATTGTTGGACGTAAATCCAATTCCTTTGGCAACTACGCTTCAATTGAGATGAGCGATTGCCTCAAGAACTTCAGACACGATGGAAGGAAATTCACAAGCAACTCCCTGAAATGAACAAAATTCGTATCCCACGAAGGATAACATCAGATTGTATGAGTGGCAGCGTAGAAGTGCACGGATTCTCTGATGCCTCAAAAAGAGCGTATGGTTCCTGTCTTTATCTTCGTTGCACAAGCCTGAGTGGAAACAGCTCAGCGCATTGCTGCCTTCCAAATCGAGGATTGCTCCCAAGACTTGAGTTGAATTGTGCTCTCCATTTAATTCAATTGATGGATAAGATTTACAGGGCTCTCAATCTCCTAATCAGCCAGCGAGATTACTGGAAAGATTCCACCATTGTTCTGGCCTGAATTTCTGCATGTTCTTCGTCTTGAAAAACCTATGTGCCGCAATGGCAGACGAGGAGGTGAAATAACTTTTTACTTCAGGTGATTTAAAATGAAAGATTATTTGCAGACCCAAGCCTTCCCTTGCGACCTGAGTATATGTTTGTTGAACTCAACTGTAATAAGAAAATAAATGTTAATAGGAACTGTATATAAGCCACCAAATATTAGACAAATGGATGACTTCGAAGCAGCTTTAACAGATCTCATCTCGGTCCACAAGGTTGTCATTGTCATGGGTGACTTTATGTTCTGAGCATGGAAATCCTACCGCTTTACGCTACGAACCACGTCAACTAACCTGACCACTCGACTCACACATTAATTGACCTTATAGTAGCATATCACCCACAAAAAGTCATTCATTCAGAGCGGATAAATCCCAGCTCCTGGGATTTCAAATCATGACTTACTGTACTTATGTTACACACCGAGGTCGATAGTTGCAGTCGCTTCAGTGCGGCCAATATCCAGTATTCGGGAAATAGTGTGTTCGAACCCCACTGACGGCAGCCCTGAAGATGGTGTTCCGTGGTTTCCCATTTTCACACCAGGGCCTCTTCTTTCCACTCCTAGCCCTTTCCTGTCCCACCGTCGCCATAAGACCAATCTGTGTCGGTGTGGCGTAAAGCAACTTGTAAGAAAAAGTGCTTATGTTACTCAACCCGAGGCCCGAAATATAAAACACAATACGTTATTTTAAGAGACATAAAACATATTGACTTAGATTACCTACGCAATGACGCATATAGCTTACAGGGGACGGCATCCGTAATCTTCGTGACGTTTACTCAAAAGTTAACAGATTCAACTCATTAATGCTGAACTGGTACGAGAAACTTGCTCCGAAGAGGCAGGCAAGATTTACCCGTTCCCCTTCCCCCTGGCTGACGACCGAGATAAGATCTGTTTTTGCCAGCCGTGACAGTTGGTACCGGTCATACAGGCGCACACGTGATAAAGAGGAATTTGCGCAGTACAGTAAACTTAGGAACAAAGGTAAAAAGCTAATATGAAACAGTAAATACCACGACATTCAACAGTTAGCGGGAAATAATAATAATAATAATAATAATAATAATAATAATAATAATAATAATAATAATAATAATAATAATAATAACGTAACCCAGTCCGCCTCTGTGATGTAGTGGTTAGTGTGATTAGCTGTCACCCCCGGAGGCCAAGTTTCGATACCCGTCTCTGCCACGAAATTTTAGAAATGGTACGAGGACTGGAACGGTGTCCACACAGCCTCGGGAGTTCAAATGAGTAGAGGTGGGTTCGATTCCCACTTCAGCCACCATCGAAGTGGTTTTCCGTGGTTCCCCACTTCCCTTCCTGGTAAATGCCGGAATGGTACCTAACTTAAGGCCACGGCCGCTTCCTTCCCTCTTCCTTGTCTATCCCTTCCAATCTACCCATTCCCTCACAAGTCTCCTGTTCAGCACAGGATGTGAGGACGCCTGGGAGAGATACTGGCCCTCCTCCCCAGTTGTATAGGTGTCGTCCCATTTGCGATCACTCAGGTAGAATACAAAACTAGTTTATTTTTGACGGGTGAAGTATTGTCCCATTTGCGATCACTCTTATCAGTGACATACAGTCAGGTTGCTGTGAGGGAATTCCCTATTGAAGGACTGGTACAGGAAGACAGCCCTCAAATAACTTGCGAAACTACATACTAGGATTCTTACGAATCGTATGTTGAAACTCATTAAATTACTTATATTTACCGTTTGAGACTGATGCGTTAATACCGGGACTGACAGAGAATAAAAAGGACTCAAATGAACCTTGTGTTTAGAGTTACCAGATGGTTGTGGGTGTAAAGGCAGTTAAATGAGTTTTAAGAAGTAGGTCAAAAGATAGGCGTATTAAAACCGTTGAATTTTACACTTTCCAATTGCAAAACAAAGGATTTTTCTGTAACACTTTGCTTCCTCGACAGTCCTACCCTTTTTTAAGCAATTATAGCTCATTTCAAACTTAGCAGTTAACTTACACTTTCTTATACAGTAGGGGACACAATTAAATTATTGCTTAAATACTGCTCAAACTGTTCAAATATTCATTCTGACACGTTCAGTAAACAGCTGCTCAAAATATAATTTGCCTACTTTCGTCCAGCTGTATGTCTCGTTTCTTGATATCGGGTGGGAGGTGAGATGAGATTATACGGCTGGATGCCCTTCCTGACACCTCAGTTGAGGAGCTAATGAAGATGAAATGTGTTATGGTGAATGAAATTGGGTAAGGGGGTGGAAGGACTCAGCTCTGGCCTGTGGATATGAACTGTCTCGGCATTTGCCTGGAAGTGAAAATATTAAACCACACAAAACCATTCTGAGAACAGCCGACGGTGGGGTTCAAACCCACGCGTTTCCCAAATGCAGAGCTTGGCTCCATAGCCGTAGCGCGTTAAAACGCGCGGTCACTCAGCCTACTTTTCACCTATATAAGTAAAATTAGTCTGTACTCTCGGATTAGATGTACAAGATTCCAGAACTTAATGTTAAGAAAATGTTTAGATTAAAATAAGTTGAAGAAATTATAACTCTAAAATGATAGCGCGAAAAGATGAGATTGCATTCGGGAAATAGTGGGTTCGAACCCCATTGTCGGCATCACTGAAGAGGGTTTTCCGTGGTTTCTATTTTCACGACAAGCAAGTGTACCTTAATTAAGGGTACGGCCGTTTTTTTCCCACTCCAAGCCCTTTCCTATCCCATTGTCGCCATAAGACCTATCTGTGTCCATCCGACGTAAAGCCAGCGGTAAAAAAGCCCATGTCATCAAACATCCCTGACTTTTCCGTAAATTTCTGTACGAGTATCCATAATATAAAGCACAAGGCTTGACTCTTCGTCTCAAAGACCTGCATGTCGTAAGTAAGCACGCAGATAACAACAAAAGCTACATTAACGATGGGTGACTACAGCTGGAATAATTACAGTATGTTAAAAACTATAGACTAATATTACCTCAAAAATATTCAAGGGAGAGGGGACGGGTTGGGAGAATCCTTATTACACGATTTCGTGGAGTGCGCTCTAATTAGCAGTACCCCTGTTGCACGGACGTGGGAAAACACTGATAGGCTGCTGATAATTTTACAGTGATCGCAAATGGGACACGGACTGGTCTTTCTTCATATTCTTTTTTTTTTTTCACTGTAATGGGTGTGATCGCAAATGGGACACAACCGTTGTATCCCCCGACCCAAAGTCTCACGTTCCAGGACAATGTCCTTGAGACGGTAGAGGTGGGATCCCTCGCCGAGTCCGAGGGAATAACCAACCCTGGAGGGTAAACAGAGTAAGAAAGAAGATAACTTAACCCAACCTGGAAGAAGCTACGACCTTTGGATATAGGCGAAGCCGTAGAGGAGCACGTTCCCACCATAGATACGTTAAATAATTACTTTCCTCAGCCCAAAGTCGGACCAGTTTCATTACCGGCTAACCCAACAAAGCTCCGCATGCCGTTCCGAGCGCCACCAATTCTCTTTTTGCACCGTTAGCGGAAATGATTTTAAACGTTGGCGCAAATGATTTTAAACGTGTGCTGTACTCTATCGCTTCAGAAGCGATATGTAATGATGGTATCTCTATCAAATTAATTAAAAACATCATTGGGGATGTACTGCCAATACTTACTCACATGTTCAAATACTGCTTGACCAATGGAGTATTCCCTAACGTTTGGAAAGCCACACTAATAAGGCCAATCCCGAAAACACTACTGATTCGCGCATAAATCACTGTCCCTCTTTTAACCTTTTCAATCAGGCTGTAAAAATGGATATAGTTCCGCGACAGAATTACTGAGAGTTACCCACGATATCAGACATTCAATAGACAAACGATATGTGACTGTAGCAACACTACTAGACCTAAGCAGTGCCTTTAACACAGTTGGCCCTGAGTTACTACTGCACAAACTTCGTGGTCTCAACTTTATTGGGACATCCCTGAAAATGTTTAGTTCCTCCTTCATTGACCGCCGGCAACAAGTATCAGTAGGAACAATGTACTCAGGATGGCATAACAAGTCATTAGGTGTCCCGCAGGAGTCGGTTTTGGGCCCACTCTTATTTGTCGTCAGTGTGAACACTGAGCGAAAATTACTTTTCTGCACGTAATGCCTATCTGATTCAAAATATTTAGTGTGAAGTTAGTAGAAAGAAAACATGGATCTCAAAGGACGCAGCTATGGACGTGGTGGGAAGATATTGTAAGTACATCGCCAACGTAATTACGAAAAGTATGGAACCTGTGGGAGATGAAAGGCAGATAATATTTCTGCTAATATATTGAACCCATGACCTTTGTGCCCTAATGATATTATGTATTAAATTGTCAATTGGAATAAAAAGTTCGATTTCTCGATATCACGGTAGTGACACGTGGCATGGAGGTGGCTACCTTCTATCCCACGCTCTGGGATACGTGACGTCATTCGCACGTGTCGACCGCGGAAGAATCTAAGACATTTCGGTGGATTATTTCAGAAAGACGCGCGTGTCTCGCTTACCCACGCCAAGTCGACAAAATATAGTGCCTATCAAATGAGGTCATTTATCCAGCTAATTGAATATGTATAAATTTTAAATGTCCATGAACACTACCGCCGGCAATGTAGCAAGTATGTGGTTACCTTCAAAACTCTTGTAATTACAGTTCAGTTAAGTCAGAAAAGTTAAGGAAATTTTCTTGGCGGCAAAGAAAAATGCCCGGAGAGAGGGGGTAGTTTCTATAAGTAAGAAGGGACGCCATGATCAAGCCCCTGCATTTTGTATCACGAGGCTGAAGACAGAGGGTTGAACTGCTCAGTAAAATCGAACGACAAAAGTAAACTAAGTCCAACCAATAGATTTTAGCCGATTTTCTGGGGTCTTGACTCCATGTGGAAATAGTTTTTCTTGAGTGTAAGTAATTGTATAAAAAGGACGGTCAAGGTACCGAATAAATTTGTATTAATTGTGTGTGGTAAAGAAAGTAATTCGTGTGCGGGAAATAATAACAGTCCGTCGTGTGCGATCAACATGAACAAGTGAAGAGCATTTTCTTTTTTGTGCTTTATTTCCAGGAAACCGGAAGAATATGATGATCTGTACAGCCAGAAATGTAAGAATGGCTAAATAAAATTGCCAGGGTCACAGATGAGCCCTAAGAAGAATGCTGGCGTGACTTAAGGTATGTGACTTAGCACCTTACCACCTTCTATATCTTGTTTCATGATGTCTAACTCGTACTTTATTTTATGGGGCATATACGACGCAGTTGGTCGCCCCTATGTGGTTTTTGTAAATGTCAGAATACAAAGAAAAAGGGTCATTTGTTTTTTTTTTCACTTGGATAAATTTGTAAAGTCTTGCGAGTGCCGTATGATGTTGTAAAAGTTATTAAATAGTGTTTCGAAGTGATATCACGTCCAATGCAGATCGTCATTTCCGTGTGTTTATTGCCTATATTTTGTGATGTCAAATTAAGATGTTCATTCGATGTAAAATTTTCAATTGGAATTTGATGGAGTTGGTGCAGAAGGGATCCGTGGTTACCCATTTTCAATCGGATGGAAGCACTGTACGTAGTGTTGAGTAACGCATGTCGATGAATTTGTCATGAGTGTAGTGTATTCTATGTCCGTTTAAACCGTGTGTGAGTGACGATAATATCAGGAAATTTTGTAAGTCATTTTCGTGAAAATCCAGTTATTAAAATACGATATCATTTTATGCGAAGTTATTCATTATTAAAGCACTGTGCGTTATTAGACGTCGTGGATTCTAGTAAGGATTTTTATTCCAGTTTTTTTGTCAGTGATAGTCGTTGAGTTTGGGAAACATAGGTTAGTTTTGTGAATCAGGTGTTTGGGGAAACCTGTCAATGAAGCCGGGACTTGTGGAAGCCCGAGGAAGATTTTATAATGTTGGGAATGGAAAGCAGAATACAAGAATCCGCGCCGGTATTAATTTGCGATGTGTACAATTATTGTGGGACTTTTAAAAATAAATCTATGTGCATATTTGGTTGGTCAGAATATATCGCATTTTGTAATTAGTCTTTTGCGAAGTTAAATGTTTCATTCTTTGAGGTCAGTCAGGCAAGATGAACAGATGTTTCATATCGAGACTGACAGACAGGGAAGGGTCGTTTTTATCGAGACCGGCAGCTGATCGAGGGGGGACAATGGTATAACGGAACATGTAGTGGTTTACGTGTAGGATTGAGTTTGCCTTCGTGGCAACGGAGATAAATAATTGCGGAGTCTAGTTGAAATTTCCATCCAGGAATAACGTGCGAGTAGTTGGATACTGTGAATTTGTTTAATTGAGAACGTAATGTACATTTGAGACCACGAACTTAGAGTATAATGAGTAAGGTTAGCCAATTTCAGGGTTGTCCAAAATATAGTGCGGTGGTAGTGATGATTGTTTCGTCTGTGAGGGGTGCACAAACTTTATAAAATGTTATGACGAGATATGACATCGTAATTATACGGCGAGGTGCTTTTGCTTTGTACGTAATTATTAGGGTTATCCAAGTGTAATAATGGCTAGGGTTAGATTAGATTTAAAGTGTGAGGTCATGAAACAAGATATAAAACTGGAGATGAATGATGTAATAGTTCTTTTCCAGCTACAAAAATCAACAGATAAACATCAAACATGATTAAGCGAATACGCCAAGATGGTGTAGGAACTTGTGAAGAAACCACTCGTCCGTGGAAATAAAATTTGTTGTTCTTTAAGATTTCATTAAATCATTTAAATTTAATTAATTATTAAATTCAGTGAAAACCGTATTTTGAAATAACTTTAAAATCAAGCGAATAACTTGAAGATGTATTCTGGAAATCGTAGTTTATTTTCTGGGGTATATGTAAATGTTAACGTAACGATTAAGGGGACATATCCGAAGGTAATGGATTTTACTGCCACAAAGTATTGTGGGCATTGTTGTTGTTGTTGCATTATTTGACTTTGATTGATTGAGCAGTAAAGGTGCTGGGGTTAGTAAAGTGGAAACTTTGGTCATCAACCGATGTAACTTAATTGTGTTTAGCCTGCAGCTTAGAAACTTGGATGGTCAGAGGGTCATCAACCTCAGTGACCGTAGAATCATTTTCCTTGCGGTCATCATCCACAATGACTTTAAAGTAACTTACAAGTTTAGATATCGGTCCATGACGTAGTCGCAGGTCACATCGATTCAATTAAGGGTCCATGCCGTATAACCACTGTGTGGCACACACCGATTGGACTGCATTAATTACACCCAGAGTCCAGAGTTCGTGTTACGAGGGCTGGACCATAAGGAATCACTATGATGGTACATGTAGTCTCACATGGAAGCCGAATTTAAGGATTTCCAGACTTTCCTTTCTTAAATTAATGATTGAGACAATGGTTTCTAGTAAGGATGCCCATCAGGCAATTACGTCAAAGGCTCACACCAGTGTTCTGACCCCCTATGTTAAAATAATTGCGGTGCCCAGTGGACACCATTGAGTTCAATGATACCGTTGATAAATCATAAATGCTCCAGGAATTACTTGAATAAATAGGAACATTTTTTTAAACAAACCTTTCATTTGAGTAGATAGATCAGAAATACTGAACCCTACCTTTACCTCAGCAAGTGACGAAGAACCCGATACGACCCAAGAGACAGATCTCATGAACCTTTGCTGATAGGTAAGAAAGGTAGTTATCCTTCAGTATGGACCAAAGGGTTCAATACGCAACCCTACTGAACGTTAACAGTTCATCAATTGCTCGGTTACAGAGAGAGATGGCTACACAGCTTTGTCATGTAGATGTCAGCATGCCTTCTGGGGATGGTGGATTCGAACTCTACTGTCGACAGCTCTGAAGATGGCTTTCCGTGGCTTCCCATTTTCACACCAGGATAATGCTGGGGGCTGTACCTTAATCAAGGCCACAGTCGCTTCCCTCCCAATACTGGCCATGTTCTATCCCTTAGCCACCATAAGGCCTGTCCGTGTCGGAGCGACACTAAACATCATCTGAAGTGGTTGCCGCACCCCTTCAATATTATGCTATATCAATGTGTGACGTAGGCTGTATTTTTGGAGTGGATCAGTGGTAGAGAACGGGTTCAAACCAGGCAGAAGAAATCCTATTTTTGAAGGGCGAAAATAAGTCCATTCGACAGTCCATACTGAATGATGTCGGCATGAAAAATATCTCTTGTAGTAATAATAATGATAATAATAATAATAATAATAATAATAATAATAATAATAATAATAATAATAGTAATTTCGTTTGGCTGTTTATAACCTAGTGCAGCCCTAAGCCCTCTTATGACACATTTGGTGTTTATTTATTTATTTATTTATTTATTTATTTATTTATTTATTTATTTATTTATTTATTTATTTATTTATTTATTTATTTATTTATTTATTTATCTGCTTACCCTCCAGGGTTGGCTTTTCCCTCGGACTCAGCGAGGGATCCCATCTCTACCGCCTCAAGGGCAGTGTCCTGGAGCGGGAGACTTTTGGTCAGGGAATACAACTGGGAAGAATGACCAGTACCTCGCCCAGGCGGCCTCACCTGCTATGATTGGCCTTGGTTGGGGAAGGAAAGATTGGAAGGGATAGACAAGGAAGAGGGAAGGAAGCGGCTGTGGTCTTACGTTAGGTACCATCCCGCCATTTGCCAGGAGGAGAAATGGGAAACCAAGAAAAACCACTTCCAGGATGGCTGAGGTGGGAATCGAACCCACCTCTACTCAGTTGGCCTCCCTAGGCTGAGTGGACCCCGTTCCAGCCCTCGTATCACTTTTCAAATTTCGTGGCAGAGCCGGGAATTGAACCCCGGGCCTCCGGGGGTGGCAGCTATTCACACTAACCACTACACCGCAGAGGCGGACCCATTTGGTGTTTACCCGACAAAATTAATTAACTCACTCATAGACGCCCAAGAGAGATTCGTTTTACTCTGTCATCTAGTAGGCCCAGAAGGAAACGGAACGTCGAAGTTGACGAGCAGACAGCCACATGGAGTCATATTAAAATGTCTGCTCACGATGGCTGAGGTTATATGATTATTACTTATTATTACTTTTTGACGCGAAAATTCTGTTCAACAGTTGCGAGTGTCAGGAACAGTGTTAACTTTCACAGCAGCCCAATACGCTGAATTGCCGAAAGTGATAACAAAACTTGGAAAGGCGTCTTGTCTCTCCAGTGAATATTGTTGAAGAAAGAGTTTAATTGTTGCTCTTCCAGGGGACGTGGGAAGTAATCTAAGCGAAAATTGCACACGTGTTACGGTATGTCTTAAAACTAGGATTCCAGAAAATTCTCTACGTTTTAAATGGTGACCTTTCAACAACCACAGACGTAAGTCCATCTACAGCACCTTGTTCTAAATACGCTCCCGTTACATCAGTCGTTGTGGAACGGTCTTTTTTCATCTCTGAAAACTACTTTGTCTGATAGGAGACGGCGTTTTAATGTACAGAATTCGAAAAATACCCAGTATGGTCATGGATAATAATGCAAACTATTAATTTATCCTAGCACTGAGATTTGAAGACATGGCTTGTAGTAATATGTAATAAATAAAAGTAGTCATTGTAATGTTCTGATGCAAATATATTTAATTATTGGTATTATTTTTAATTATCGAGAAAGTTGTCCGTGCGGTTAATGTCTCGTAGCTGTGAGCTTGCATACGGGAGATATTGGGTTCGAATCTGACTGTCGGCAGTCCTGAAGATGGTTTTCCTTGGTTTCCCATTTTCACACCAGAAAAATGTACCTTAATTAAGGCCACGGTCGCTTCCTTCCCACTTCTAGAGCTTTCCTATCCGATCGTTGCCATGGGATCTGTCTGTGTCGGTGCGACGCAAAAGAAAAAATGAATTACCTTTTTTAACCTGAAGAGCGTATTTTACATATTTTTCCTGCCGATATTGACACTTTTGAATACTTAAATATCCGGGCTCCAGTCTTAAATGAATATCATGTACAAACGATTCAGGGAATCATATCTCAACTAATGTCGAGCTACAGAACCTGCCCGTTGACATGAAAAATCATACAGACAGATGATTACGGAACTTGACTGAAGGGAATATGACAGAGAAAGCCCAATATTTCGGAGAGTGAACTGTTTTGCTTATCTGTACTAATCTTTCCGGTGTAAACACCGGCAAATGGTCGTAGTACTGCACAGTCATCAGAATCACAAATCTCTCATCTCTTCATTAACAAATGAGATATATTTCTAATTCATTATGTTAATTAATGAATACAAAATTATTTTTAGAGCACCTTCTTCCTCCCTTTATTTCTTTGTTACCGGAACTCTATTTTCCTTTCATACGTTCACTCTTTCAATATTGAATTCCTTTTTTTCTTAAATCATTCTTAGATTAGTAGATGCCTACATCGTACTCGCAAGAGGGAACCGTTTCTGCAGAATATCCTTATAATGTATAACGGGTTGCTTCCTTCCAGGCGTAGGAAACTCGACTGAGAAATGAACTGTGTTAACATTCTACACTCAGCCATCCTACGATTTGTTTTCCGTGGTTTTGCACTTATCTATACTTCACTGTAATGATATACACATTTTAAAAATCTACCAATGTATATTTATTAGAGCTTTACTGAATGTTATCGTACGTTTTTTTTTTTTTTGCTAGTTGTTTTACGTCGCACCGACACAGATAGGTCTTACGGCGACGATGGGACAGAAAAGGGCTAGGAGTGAGAAGGAAGCGGCCGTGGCCTTAATTAAGGTACAGCCCCAGCATTTGCTTGGTGTGAAATGGGAAACCACGGAAAACCATTTTCAGGGCTGCCGACAGTGGGGTTCGAACCTACTATCTCCCGAATACTGGATACCGGCCGCACTTAAGCGACTCCAGCTATCGAGCTTGGTTGTTATCGTATGAATTGATCTGAAATTTATTAGAATATATTAAATTTTCCTATACTGCATATGATCATGAGGTCTTCAAAATGAAAGAATATATAAAATTTACTCTACCTAAACTAAAAAACTAAATAATAATAATAATAATAATAATAATAATAATAATAATAATAATAATAATAATAATAATAATAATAATAATAATAATAATATATGTTTAAAACTCTTCTTACTTGCTTGTCCTTAATTATACTTAAATGCAGGAATTTTGTCCAAAGGGAAGTTATATAACATTCTAATTCCTCTACTGACACGGTTTTCTTGAATTTGTGAAGCGTCCAATTGAAACGAAATATGTCCATCAGATCCAGACTTTCGAGAGGAAAGTAAACATGTACACTCATGATCACAGAAAACAGAACACTTTGAGAGACTAGAGATAGGAAGTTTGTATTCTCAGGACATGTTCATTAGCATGTTCTGCAGAAACGATTAGCATTTCAGTAACCAGGTTCACCATGCATCCTGATGCCTAGTAGGCACTGAGCCCTCCATGGGCACTGATAACTTGTTCCATGCGTGATTGCATCCTGGGGTATAGCCATCCATGCTGCATTCACCTGGTTCCACAGTTTGGTGGTTGGCATTGAGTCACAGCGCCGCACCGGTAGTTTCACCATATCCCACACATTTTCGATTGGCGACAAGTCCGGTGATCGGGCGGGCCAGGGCAACAGTCTGACATCCTGTGACAACAAGAAGGCACTTGTTCGTGCAGCAGCTTGTGGCCGCACATTGTCCTGCTGAAATATGGCGTCTGGGGTGTCGTGCAAAAAGGGTATGGCTACCGGTCGCAGGATATTATTCACGTAGGTCAAACTGGTCACAGTGCCCTGGACACGCACCAACTGTGATTTGTGGTTGTACTCAGTAGCACTCCACACCATAAGGCCTTGAGTTGACATTGTATGTCTTGTGTGAATGCAATCAATATGATGCCCCTCCCCCTGTCTGCGGCGAACCAAAATGCGGCCATCATTTTCAAACAATCCGAACCTTGGTTCGTCAAAAAACACTATCTGCTGCCATTCTTGTCCCCAGTGACGTCGTTCCATGTACCATTGCAGTCTAGCGTGTTTATGCACATTAGTCAAAGGTAGGTGGAGAAGTGGGCGACGCACCGGTAACCCAGACCGTAATAAAGGCGACGGACTGTCACTCCTTATAGTGCACGATGTGTTACACTGTTCCACTGTTGCGCTGGAGCCGAGGAGGACGCAAATCTCTCCTGCAATGCCATTCGAATGAGGTGTCGATCTTCTCGAGGGGTAGTCTGAAAGGTGCGACTTGACCCATTTCGTCGTGTCCTACGGCCTTCTGTGAACCATTATGTGCACATCCGTTGCACTGCCGACACACTTCGTCCCACACGAGCAGCAATTTCCCGGATGGATGCATCACGTTCTCTCATACCAATAACGCGCACTCTTTCAAACTCACTCATTTGACGGTACGGTTCTTGCATATGTCCGCGAAGCATCCTGCAGGTCTGCTCAAGTCACACTGATCCATTACCTTCAGTTTATACCAACAACGAGAGCCGCAGGCACCCTTTACCAGTCGGTGGTGGTGCGCGAGATATCGATGTGGGTCTTGAACCTGAAGGCCGACATGGTTCAAATATTGGTCATTTCTTCAGAAGAAGCTAATGCACATGTTCGGTGAATATGAACTTCCTGTCTCTATTCTTTCAAAGTGTTCCTGTTTTTATGAACATGAGTGTATAGATCTACTTCGTAACTTCTCAAATAAGTTTATTGACAAGAAATATCTCTGTATAACCGGCACAGATGGAAGATCAATAACAATGAATAATTCTATAATTATGCAAAAATGGGCACGTTTGGTTTTACCCAGTGACTTGTTTGTTTTGCTTAGACCCCATCAGGATCTGTTCCTCCTTGCTCAGACGCTAGCATGACTAATTTCTCCCTTCAGAAACATAGACTGTTTTCTTTTATAACAGTGTTTAATACAAGCACCGACATTATTGTATCTTTAATATTTAATGTAAACAACAAAACTATCAAGAAAAGACCGATAGTTAGCAAAATATCTGCAAAGTTAACAGAATAAGTGAGTGCAATATTGTACATGTCCACTGGGTCGTTTTCGACCCATGCTATTTTCACCATACAGAATACGCAATAAATGATCAAAATTACTCAAAAACGACCCAGTGACTTTAAAATTATATTAGTAACTCTATATCCATTGTTGACGTTTGTTAGCCGGGCTGTTGCACACTCTATAATGCACTTCGCACATTGTCACTCTTGGTACACTGTAGGCAATTTTCATTCTTGAGCTAGATGTGCAAGTGTGTTGGTGAGTCGAAAAGTCTTCTCCAGCCAGCATGTCGAGCTTCAGAAAAACGTAAGTACAGCTGAACTTGTTTAAGTCTTATATAATTGAATAATATATTTTGCATTTGTATTTAGCATATATCAAATCTATTGCACATCTTATGGTTTAATGGCCATAACTGGCCGAATTATGGATGGGTTGAAAACGACTAGGTGGGCAGGATGTAAAAGTAACATTTTTGTTGAAGTTGGGGAGTTACGAATATCATGCACTCTTATCATGCCATATCATTATTACACATTTGCAGCATTTATGTAAGATTAGAACAAATATTTTAGAAATATGAATTCTATAATCACTGCTGTATTTAGGATTTCATAGTAAAAATTATCAGTCATTCTGAACATCTCATCTGTAACATGCCGCATTTACTGACCTAATTCCAATCCATTTCTTTTCCTGTTTATAGTGGCCTATCGACTCATGAAGTAATAGCACTGCTAGAAGAGGAATATATTCCAGGTGATATCGATATCTACATCTCGACACAGATGGTGACTCCGGAGAAGATGAATGCAACGACCCAAATCGTTTGAGTCGTGGGCTGTTATAAGCCTCTGCAGAAATTGTTATCAGTGGTGTGAATGAAACTGTTGAAAATATTCCTCCATGCTTCGCAACTCCTTCGGCAGACGAAGAGACTGTCTTTACAGGTACACGAGGATCCAAAGGGGAACCAATGCACCAGCATCCAAAAAAGGCAAGAACAAATAGGATATGAAAATTAGGGAATTCCATAACTGCTCCTCACAAAAACTTTCTACCATGCTGTGTCCCACCGCTTACTGTGAGTCAAAAAAGTCACCCAGTTGATTTTTTAAAACTATACTTACATGAGGAACTTATCCTTGATATAGTGTGGATGAAGACTATCCCATAATTGCAGTGAAGTGGAAAAACAATAACGTTGTGACTATGCTCTCTAATGTACATGGGGTACTACCACTTCAGCGAGCAAAGAGATATTCCTACATTGAAAGGAAGAAGATCGAAGTGAGTCAACCCTTTTTGTTTTCTAAATATAACAAGGGAATGGGCGGTGTTGACCAGCTGGGTAACAACGTTTCAAATTACAGGATCTCCATAAGAGGAAAAAAATGGTACATTCCAATTATTTTTTGGTTGCTGGATGTGTCGATGAACAACGCCTGGCTTCTAAGTAGAAGGGTAGGGTTGTCCCTGGATGCTCCAGGATTTCGAAGAGCTGTAGTCCGAGCCTTGTTAACAATGTATAGTAAACCATGCCTGACTCCCGGACCTCAACAACATTTGCAGTGTAGAAGGAGAGTTGTAGATCCAATCCGGACCAATGCAGCTCAAAATACTATTTTCAGTGATCAGCCGCGTAGAAGATGTGCCCAGTGCTCCAACAAAACAGTGAAAGCCTGTAAGAAGTGCTCTGTTTCACTGCATGACAAGTGTTTTGCAGCTTTCCATCATGTGTAATGCCTGTGTATTGCGAAACCTCAAAAAGTTTAAACAGTGAATGTGAAACAATTTTTAAAACTAATTCAGAACAAGTGAACTCTGAGTAACATGTGTTATTTGTAACTTTATTAGATAAGAATATACTTATTTTCATCAAGATTGTTCCCGCATTTAATATAATTAACCATAAAATCTTGATCACAAGTACATAAGAGGTCATGTCCACTGGGTCGTTTTCGACCCATGCTATTTTCACCATACAGAATACGCAATAACGTAAAATTTGTACTAATTGTTATGTTTGAGTCTCATATACAAAATATAAGCATAAATGATCAAAATTAGCGAAAAAAAAGTTACGGGCATAAATGGGTTAATATACAGAGTGAACAAAAAATGCCGCACTTGGAAGTTGGCATGCGATTCCTCATCACATTGCAAGACAAAAGTTTCTATAGCCAAATCGGATCTGGTGCTGTTGGAAAACAAGTCGAAAACGAGAAGCTGGCAACACTGTCACATCCTGCAGCGCATCGGAATGTAATAGAGAAACGTGCATCATCCCGCTCTACCGTACCCGCCGTCGCAGCTCACTGAGTAGACGGCTGGGTTATCAAACCCACATGCACCATGGAGCTACGGCTCCAATCTACGTCATGTTTTTTTGTGTGTGTGTGTGTGATGTCAGGTCCCTAGTTCCCGTCGTGTAACTGCGTTTGTAAGCATGACATCTTGTTGTCACATGACAACAGTCGAACACATGACAGTGTGATCCATTCAACTGAATGCAAGAGTCGACTAACAACGCAGTGCACAACCATAACTAGTCCTGTCAAGTGCATGTAGGGCTGCTTCCTGATGAAGTACACAAACGACGAATACGCCGATATGCTTTCAATGTTGGGTGCATCCGATAACCAAGCTTCTGCTGCAGCTCGTAAGTATGCAGTACGGTACCCTCAAAGGCTCCATCCCGATAAGAATGTTTTTCGTCGCCTGAACAATGCCTGCTGGAAACCGGTAATCTTCGTCCACAAGTAGTGGACAGAGGTCGTCCAAGGACTAGACGTACTCCACAAACAGAGGACGACATTCTTGAAGCCGTTCACCAATCACCTCGGCGAAGTATCCGTGATATTGCAAGGCAGTTCCAGGTATCTCAAACACTGGTTGTTGACGTGTTGCACGACGAAAAACTGCATCCATATCATTACACGCTAACTCAACACCAGCGGCCAGAAGAGTACAGTTCTATGAATGGCTTTTGAAACAAATTGAAGATAACTAACATTTGATAAAGAATGTGATATGGACTGACGAATTTAGCTTCACTCGGGAAGGTATTTTCAACCATCACAACAGCCATTATTCGTCTGACCACAACCCACGTGTCACCCATGAACGTGGCTTTTAGGCACACTTTGGCATAAACCTGAGGGCTGAAATCGTGGGAGGAGGGCTTTTAGGCCCTTACCTACTGCCGGACAAGTTGAATGCGCCCCGCTATCGTACGTTTCTGGGCAATACTTTGCCTGACGCTTTAGAAAACGTCCCATTTGAAGTTCGGCGACAGCTATGGTTTCAGCATGATGGTGCACCAACACACTTTGGAATGTCTGCGCGTAACTGGTTAAATGAAGCATTTCTGGGGAAATTGATTGGTCGTGTAGGTCCAAAGCCCTGGCCTCCACGTTCCCCGGACCTTAATCCACTAGATCTTTATTTGTGGGGACACTTAAAGGAACATGTTTATAGTACTCCACCCATGGTTGTACAAGACCTAATAGCTCGCGTGCATGCTGCATTGGCAATAGTGGTTGCAGGTGTGTTGCGAAGGGTCCGGCAAAGTATGCTCCAGCGAGTGGCGAAGTGTTTGCAAATGCAAGGTGGTCGATTTGAACATCTGCTGTGAAGTGAACGTTGCTCGTAAGTGTACGTACCGGCTCTGTGAAGATAAGACTGGACGTCACACACACACACTATGGAATTATTGTGCGTATGATAGAGACGATGTCACTGTATCCACTATTATATTCTACGTATTGGCTTTATTTAGGGGCTGCCTGGCCGAGGCAGGAGTGCTCGGTTCACCCGGAAGGACGTGGGTTCGAATCCCCGTCAGGAAGTCGTAAAATGTAAGAAACGAGATTTCCACTTCCGGAGGTGCACATGGCCCTGAGGTTCACTCAGCCTACACCAAGAATTAGTAGCAGGTTAATTCCTGGGGGCAAAGGCAGCCGGGCGTAGAGCTGACCACTCTACCCCATCATGTCCCGAGGTTACGGATAGTGGAAGCCTTTACCTTCCACCCCTCCAAGAACCTTCGTGGCCTGTACGGGGCTGACTTTGCTTTTTTGTATTGGCTTTATTTGTGCCATGGACGATAGAAAGTGGTCGTTTACGTCTGTAACAAGTTCATGTTATGTTTGAATGTTTAAATAAAGGTAACTGTAACTGTAAGTCAGAACCTAGTGCATTGCATAGTGGAGGTGTACATTGGATAAAATTTGATTCATTAACTGAAAAAAATTGGCACGAGCGCGACTTGAACATCGGCCCGTCCGCATGACCGGCATTTATGGCAATAGGGGTAGGTGGGGCAAGATGGGGTAGCGGGGCAGAACGGGGTATAGCTCCTATCTCCACGGTAAATGGTGCAATCTGTCGGAATCTTTCAGAACATTGGCATCACGTAGCTACCTGCTACCACATGGCAGTTCACCACCATTCCTTGCATGTGTCTGTGCTATTGTGGCCACTGTCTAGTATTCTGCCATTGCTTTGCAACTGGTCAGCATTCTTTCATCTCGAGTAAGTAGAAATGATATACATTCAGATGACATGTTGTATCATTATTTGGAAGTGTGCCTTATGAGCTTCTTATTCCATTATGTTACTTAAAATATTTGAATTAATTTTGCTGTCTAGATCTCATAACTGTAAAAATGTGCTTGTGGGGCAAAACAGGGCGGGGCGTAATGGGGCAGTACCTCGGTCTGCCCCACTACGTCTTTGATCACATTTTATTTATTCTTATGGATTCCTATTTCGGTTCTATCTTTCAGGATGGTAAGAACATATCAAAAGGAAGACGGAAAGGCAACAGTGGTGCAGTGTATCCATGGAAGAAGCCGTTCAGGTTGTTGTGAATGGCTCTATGCAAGAAATGGGCCCATAATTCACGTGCAGGTGTTGATACAGACGACGAGGATGCCTCACACATTTGTGCATTGTATGAATAGAACTGTGTATTCAATTAACATTTTCCTGTAAGGTTTATTTGATATCGAATTCATAAAATATAAACGTACCCAATTTTTCCCCATATAAGGGGAAGAACGGGACAAAAGACACTTTTTATAATGTATTTAAGAGTTGAATGTGCTAGATGTTCGTTCTAAACATATTTTGAACTTCATGACAGTGTAATAAATGAATATATTCAATAGAAATGATACTTGTAGATAATTTGATGACAAATTACCAGGTCCAAACAATAAATACCCCGTTCCCACCCACTTTCCCCTACCTCGTCTCACTGAGCTAATGAGACAGCTCCGGCAGAGCGCCGAGTTCATGCGACCTTTGCTTGGCCACGTTGCACGCCGTTACATCGTTGCCAGAGCCTCGTTTCTTAACTCGCATTTCTATTAAACCTATTGGTGGGACTAGGTTTTGCGAGATAAACTTAAGTCGTGAATGTCGATGAGGAACCGCACGCCGACCTCCACGTGCGGCATTTTTTGTTCACTCTGTATATGATCAAAACCACGATTTACTCATTTTATTAGCCTTAGTCATATGTCAAAGTTGTACGTTATTTCAGGGAACGAAAGCGGGCATGCAGAAAGCCACGTGAATATTCGGCCTGCGATTGGTGATTCGGATATTTTCCCATTTACTCAGGCCCACCATTCGGACATGTTTGCCTTAGCACAGAATTGTACTTTCTTATTTTCAATATTAGGAAGACGTGTTGAGTTTTGGTCGGATTTCAGTTGATAAAGAGATCCAAACGATACTATTGCAACCAAACCAACGCTTGCTTTAATGAGTGATTTGTCCGATATGTTCGGTTTTGTCTGAACACTCTTCTTCATTTAGGGGACATCCATGTAGCTCTTCATTGCAACCTTAATGCAGAAGACGAGCTTCTAATCAATTGCATTTTACAATTGGTGTTATATACAGAAAGTTAATTACTGAATCAGAGCTCCAAGTCAGAAACGCGGAGTAAGAAAGTCGTGTCTACTAACAGATTAAGGCATCATTTGTACCTCACTATGATTCCTAGCTACCCTATTGTAAGTAATTAAAGGGGGTAGCTCGTGAATGTCGGGAATATTGTTCATGTTCAATAGTTTTCTGGTGGAGAGAAGCATAGAAATTCCATTTTAGCTTGCTTAAAAGACTTGATTTTGAATCTATCTAAATTCACTCGAAATTTGCTAATGAACTTTAGTGCGAACATTTTCCGACTTCAGTTTAGCCACCTTACCCCTGTTTTAAGCATTGAACACATTTTTGAAAGCACTCAGTTGGCTATAGCTTGCAAATGTCAATTCCGTGATTATACCCATGGGTCCACCAGTTTTACGTGGAAACAGGAACATAAATTTCCACTTTAAAAATCACACATATATTGATCGGGTTTTGAATCGAGACCTCCTTATTGAGAAATCATTCACGAATTCTCTCAGTTATCACAATCTTTCCTGTTCAGTGTGTGAGAAAAATGCAGTCCAACAATATCTTGCTCTGATAAAGAGTATCAGGACAATTAAAATGGGGATAGAAACTAACTCTATAACTCGCAATTTTCATCCAGAGTTGACTGGGGGAAGTTAAAGTTGTATTTCTGCAACCAGAGTTTCAATCAATCAATCAATCAATCAATCAATCAATCAATCAATCAATCAATCAATCAATCAATCAATCAATCAATCAATCAATCAATCAATCAATCGTAATTGATCTGTATTTAGGTCTGTCGCTCAGGTGGTGTATTCCCTGTCAGTTGTATAGCCTACCTCCTCCTTTCTCCCATGATTTCAAAAAAAACTTGAAAATGTATACTTGATAAATTATTCTACTCCCTGATTCCTCTTGTTATAAGTGAATATTTGTCCCAATTTGCCCTCTTGAATTCCAGCTCTTTATTTATATTATGCTGTTTCCTATCTTTAAGAGCTTCGCTCAAGTTTATTCGTCTACTAATGCCATTCCACGCCATTTCTCCCCAGACAGTTCGGAACATACCGCTTAGTCGAGCAGCTCGTTTCCTTACTCCCACACCTTCCCAGCTCAAAGTTTGCAAAATTTTCGTGACACTACTCTTTTGACGGAAATCACTGAGAACAAATAGTGCTGCATTCCTCTCGTATCAAGTAATCCTGAGCTGGGTCCCATACAGTACTTACACACTAATAGGGGTCTTTCCAGAGACTTATACGTCCTCTCCTTAACGACCTCACTACAAATCCTAAATACTCTCAGAACCATATGAAGAGACTTTTAACCTTTACTTACAACCTCGTTAATGTGATTACCCCAATGAAGAACTTTCCTCGGTACTTACATAAAGATAGGCCTCCTATCACGCTATAAACACAGTAATTAAAACTGATAAAATTACTACCTGATTTTCCATCCCGTTTACCATCGTACCATTGTTTGCTGTCCATATCTCATCATTGTCGAGGTCTTTTTGCAGTAGCTCATAATCCTCCTTATTTAATACTCTATACAACATAAAATAATCTGAAAGAAGGCTTTATCTGTGATTCTAGTTCTTAACTAATATCATTCATATACATATAAAAACATAAAGATCCAATAAGGTCCATTGTGGGGACCCCCACCTTAAACGTAACTAGATCATGTAGTTTATCAGATTGGAGACTCCGTTATCTTTCTTCTTAATTTGATATTTTTCACTTTCAAACGACATAGTGAGTGAATGGAGTGGGCTTATTGAAATCGTGCAAAGTTCGACATGCGGCTTTTGACGGATCTTGGCATTTCAGTGAACACTAGATCCAGAAAGAATGGGCTTCACAACACAACTGTGGTATGAGACGTCGTAGGGGCTCCTCCTGAGGCACCTGAACCGCAGACCTCGTCTGAAACGACATTAAGTTACTTGCTCCATTCGAATCTGGATTAAAATTGCGAGTTAGAGGGTTGGAACAATCCCCATATTAATTGTGTTGATCCACTTTATCATGCCATGTTTTTACTGAACGTCAATCTTCGAACACACCTAAAGTGTACCTTATGAAATCTATCTAATTATTATATACGAATAAAATAATGTACTTAATCGCCTCATGTTTAGACGTCAATTGTAATCTAATTGAAAGTATATGGATAAATAACTGAATAAATTACTAAAATCAATTAAATTAATAAAAATAATTAAACGAAATGTCCGTAGTATGAGCACCAGTGTTCTCCAAAAAGGATCCCTCGAATTTTGATCAAGCATGATAATTCTCTCTCCAAGGGCGTGTACATAGAGCAGCGTGCTGGTACATCTGATTCAGACCTTACCTAACCTTCTGAAAACGACTAAATAGGTAGGAAATGAACCTAGGTTCATCAATAACTCCACTGATTCTAAAATAACTAACTATATGCTGAATAATATCCGTGCATGAGCACCTCATCAACACACCAAAATATACATAAAATACGCTCACAAAATACTGCTGGAAGACTCCATATTTACACAATTAGCGACAACAACAAAAAGCAGTGGGAAACCAAAAGCGATGACCAAGCTACCATTTGTAGTCAGACCGATGAAGATTAATTACAAAGCATATATACAGCGTGATACAGCCACCCCGTCCAATATAGTTTTATGCAACCCACAATGTTCATTCCGTCCTGAAAACGTCTGCCCTGTCGGTATGCTCAGAAGGCACAGCCGGATATCTTGGTATTTACCGCCTCACCATGATAGGACGGCGCAATGTTATGCTCGTATTAAACACTAAAAGACATGCGTGTGCCTTCTAGATCACATGAACCTGCAACGCCGGCGAAACACTAAATTGATATTGATACCGCAGTAAACCTAATTATTGCTATAAGCTGCCCAGTGTCCGTACGGGACCGTAGTGTAGTTGGGAAAAGCGTGGCGGAGCGGGCTTGCATGTCAGGTGGGCGGTTTGAGTCCGGGGCAAACATTACAAATTTTTGAAATATTTGCTTAACACGTACCGCACGCAATGTAAGTTCATGCAAATTGTGTGTGATGAATGTGTTTGTGGCATAAGAAGGGCCGATTAGATAGCAGGCCGGACACATACACACCGGTAATAATAGGAACACAACTGTCCTGACAACGTTTTATGGCAGCAAATGCTCGATGTTATGACCGTTTTGGATTGTGCACATTTGAGCCCGATGTCCAATAGATCGTATTGCGCGCTGAAGGATTCCCAGGAGTAATTGCTCGGCAGGGGTCCGTGATGAGTTGCTGGAGCTGGTCTGGTTTTTCCAGCGCTTGAGTGTAAACAACGTTATTATGTCCCCACAAGAAGAAGATTAAAGGCGTTAAATCCGGTAATCTGGCGGGCCAAGAAAAAGGGCCTCCTAGTCCTATCCATTTCCTCGTTCAGATAGTTACGAAGGGCCAAAGTCGAATGTGGTGGAGCTCCATCCTGTTGCAACCACATCGTCAAACAATCGTGCAAGGGTACATCCTCCAGCAGCAGTGTGAGTTCCTGATACAGAAAGTGCAGGTAGCCTGGGCCCGTCCAATATCCCTCGAAGAAATAAGGTCCAATCAGGCGATCCCCCAGATTCCATACCAAACATTCACTCCCCACCTTATCTGGATGGGCCGCCTCTCGCACCCAGTGAGGATTGTCCGGACTCCAACAGTGCCTGTTATGGCGATCGACGTTCCCATTATTGTGGAAGCGCGATTTGTCCGAGAACAAGATATGCGATACGAATGCTGCAACATTGCCCTCCAGCCTGCCTAACAGCCACCGACAGAACTCCATTCGAGCTTCGAAATGCCGCCCATGGAGCTCTTGGTGTAGTTCAAGACGTTATGGGTGAAATTTATGTTCATGCAGTATTCGGCAGACGGATGGCTGGGTGGTGTTCACCTGTCGTGCAATCGCCCTTGTACTGATGTGTGGATTATTACGAGAAGCTTTCAGAACTGCTTCTTCTGTTTCACCAGATGTAACGGGACTATCGTAGACTGGTGGTTGGTTGGAAATCCCACCTGTTGTCCTTAGGCGTCTTTCAACACGGCGGAATGTCGTAGCAGCCGGGTGTCGCCTGTCGGGATTCAGTTCCTGGTACAGACTTAGTGCTTCGCACGCGTTTTTTCTTGCTTCCCCATAAATGAGAAGCCTGTCAACGTATCCCTCTGTGGAAAACATGCCGAATGGTAGCAGAGATTACAGTACATTCAGGTCACAAGATGAATAAGAGCGTCACTCTACTATTAGAATGTGGCAAACGTGGGCCAGTGTCTACATATTCAAACATCATACGGATGAAAAAATATCTGAACGATGCAGGATTCGAACCTGCGACTGCACATTCCGTCGACTGCTAGCCGAACGCCTAACAACATACGCTACGCTACACTGCTTAAAACAACCTCGTATTACGACGAGAGCAGAGTACATACGCCAGCCGGTTCGGTGTTTAAGATATTAATTACTGCACTGTTACCTAGTTTTATGCATTGATTCCCCTCTTCGTTACACCCGGTCACGAGGCACGACACATTAACTTAGTCACAAGGTAAAAGGTCGTTGCTACATGATTTCAAGGCGTCGTGTTTCGCGAACGGATGATATAATATTTCGCTAGGGGTTCGGAATCGTGTGCAAAATATGCTCACTGAACATTAGTACCACACAGTACGCCTGCAGGGGAACAGCACACCTATAACCATGTGCACGTTAGTTGGTCTGCAGCCAACGATATTGGAAGGGGCTGCTGAATCTCACTGTATATGTAGATTAATACCCTTCACTGTCTCTGTATATCAATATAACTTGCATATTCTCATTATTGGCACTTGTTTTATCACATTGATACTGTACCATATAATTTTGTATTCACTGGTTCTAACACTTTGTTTAAAGATACATTCACTTGAGCAACACACGCTCGTCGTTCCAAAACACAAATTCTAGAAATTCTGAGATACAGTACGCAATAGCTTTCACCAACATATAATACCAAGCCGCCACAAGTGATACAATACCAAGTGCCTAAGCACTCCACAGTAGTAAGTTAGTACCACACTCCACATTCCACAAACATTCTAAGACCACGTTCCACCTAAGTTACATCTCCTCTTCCTACCAAAGTTTTAAGTCAAGTCCTCCGCTGTTTTCACACATGCCTATATAGACCTCCACTTCCCTCTACTCTTTCATGATACGTCTTGATTGATGTTGGCCATTCAAACGCGAGTGGAAGGTCCTCCTGCCGGCCCAAGACCACTCCCTGAACCTCTTCCGTGTCCCATGACAACAACATCAACAAGGCCACCTCATCGGCCTCTGAGCTATCCACATGACTCACCCAATTTTCCGAGTTGTAAATAGCACTGTTTCCCCATCCGTTTGTACAAAACAAATTACTCATACCACATATGGAGAATTTCCAGCGTAATAGTCATACGAATATTGGCAATATCTCTTACTTCTGAATACAGTGCGAGGGTGTGATAGATGTACTATCACATAATGCCCCCTTGGTGGATCGATGATATCACATATTATGATACACCACAAAACAGAACTTCATAAATAATTCTAGAATGACATAACTGAACACTTAAATTAAATATACATTGCGTCTACTTCATAGTATTCGCACACGCGAAATACAATTTGTCCAAACAATAATAATAATAATAATAATAATAATAATAATAATAATAATAATAATCATAATAATAATAATAATACGGCTATATACAAACAACTTTGGTTGTTTCATAGATCCTGGAACACAATCCCATCTTGCTACTGAACACCAGCTCAAAATTGATAATATTTACATCAAAGGTGCAGATCCTATCTCTTATATATGCTAAGATTGTAGATATTATATGTCCCAAGGACCTTGTCGTCAGACGTTACAGTAGATGCCAATAAGCACATTTGCTTATTCTACTGTCCACAGTATACAGACCCTGATATAAATTAAGGATCTACACATAAACTTAATATCAGCATCGAAAGACGAGTAATACATACCGTAATAAAGTCTGACTACATTTAGAATCCAGTCTATCTCACACACAAACATCCATCCCATGCAGTTGCACAAGAATCATACAAGCTTTCATTCGGAACATTCATAACAAAGTTCGCATTCAAAAAATCCCTATTTCTAAAATGCGCAGGAATCTCACTATGTTTTCTTTTCCACACACCCATAGCTAATGCGTGCAACAAGGCTCGTATTATTTTTCTCACATCTTACATGAATATCATTCAACCCGTCATTCAAATCAGTCACACAACTCTCAACATTAAATAGAACGTTACACACTCACTTGAATAGACTTTCTTTCATCTCACTCACATTTCCATTCTCACTTTCCTTAAACATTCCCAACACACCCACATAATCTCCAACACAACAATTTCTCACAAAAGCTTCAAATCGTGAATGAACATACAATTTACTACTATTCCGATAGATTCCTTAAGTACAAAATATGACCTACAATCCGCTTCATACAACCCTTCACAAACAATGGTCACAGTTCACTCACGCTTTTCAAACATACCAACATCAATTACCTCTAGCTCATTCGCACGACACTTAGCACACATTCCTTCACTCACGCTCGCCCTATTACTGAAATAATTACTATAATTCACTTCGAGATCACTATCATTATTAATTAATGCCCCTACATTTAATTCACCTTCACCATCTTCCATATAGGCTCCTACTCGCACGACTTTCATGCCAATAACACTGCTACTCTCGACTCTCTTACCAGAACTTTCATTAACTTCAAAATCACCATTTTCACACATAATCGACCTAACCTTAATATTTTCACGTACACTTAAATCAACAAAAATATCCTCATTATGATGTATACTCCGTAAACACTCTTTGTTCAATAAACAACCTCTATCACCTTCACGAAAAACTTCACTCTCAATTTCAAAAAATTCCGTAAGATTATCGATCGTAACAACCCTATTACCATCACCACTAGCACAAAGTATGTCATCCGGCACATCTTGCTTAGCTTCATAACGCCCCCTATTCTCAAAATCATTCTGATAATCGATTTCTCTCCCTACTTTGTCAATTTCCTCTTTAATGCCACTTCCACATTCTTTGACTGCCTCCCTTAACACTTTACCCCACTCGTCACTTGGCTTTCTTAGCTCTTTAGTCCGATTCAACAATTCAGCCCTCTCATTAACAAGCAGCTGAAGCATACTACGAATGGAATTCTCCTCCTGATCCATTTCCTTAACAACTGCTACATGCTGGGTTTGAATCGGATTACTCGATTCCTCACCTATCGTTGCCGATTGATTTATCCTACTATTAGCCATTTCGCTACTCTCACTTAAATTTGATAGACTCGATGTGGTGGAATTCTTTTGACCTCTCTTATATTGATTCATAGGACCTAAAACTTCAACAACAACTCTATTCCTCAGTTTTATAATACTCGACTCGCTAAAACATTTCTTCATACTCCAATATACATATCAAGTACTTGGAATTCCATCCACACCTGACAGGTGTAGCTGCGCTTATAAGACTAACAGATGTACCTATCATTCAGCCTCACGTTGGGCAGCCATTTGAAAAAATGATTAAATAACAAAAATAATAATAATAAATAACCATTGCAATAGGATTAAAATAATCAAAACCGGGCGAGTTGGCCGTGCGCGTAGAGGCGCGCGGCTGTGAGCTTGCATCCGAGAGATAGTAGGTTCGAATCCCACTATCGGCAGCCCTGAGGATGGTTTTCCGTGGTTTCCCATTTTCACACCAGGCAAATGCTGGGGCTGTACCTTAATTAAGGCCATGGCCGCTTCCTTCCAACTCCTAGGCCTTTCCTATCCCATCGTCGCCATACGACCTATCTGTGTCGGTGCGACGTAAAGCCCCTAGCAAAAAAAATCAAATATGAATAAAAAGTTATTTGCCTCACGCGCGGGCGTCAATTGTAACGTAATTGAAAATATATGAATAATAACTGAATAAATTACTAAAATCAATTAAATTAATAAAAATAATTAATCGAAATGTCCGTAGTATGAGCACCAGAGTTCACCAGAGAAGATCCCTCAAATTTTGATAAAGCATGATAATTCTCTCTCCCAAGGCGTGTACATAAAGCTGCGTGCTGGAACATCTGCTTACATCTGCCTTACCTTGCACCTAGGTTCATCAATAACTCCACTGATTCTAAAATATCTAACTATATTCTGAATAACATCCGTGCATGAGCAAATCAACACACCGAAATATACATAAAATACACTAACAAAATACTTCTGGAAGACTCCATATTTACATAATTATCGACAACAACAAAAACAGTGGGAAACCAAAAGCAATGACCAAGCTACCATTTGTAATCAGACCGATGAAGATTAATTACAAAGCACATATATAGATGAATACCCTTCACTGTCTCTGTGTATCAACGTAACTTGCACATTCTCACTATTGGCACTTGTTTTATCACATTGATACTGTACCATATAATTCTGTACTCACTAATTCTAACACTTCGTTTAAAGATACATTCACGTGAGCAACACACGCTCGTCGTTCCAAAACGTAAATTCTGGAAAGTCTGAGATACAGTATGCCATACCTTCCACCAAAATATAATACCAAGCCGCCACAAGTGATAAAATACCAAGTGCCTAAGCACTTCACAGTTGTAGGTTAGTACCGCACTTCGCATTCCACAAACATTCTAAGACCACGTTCCACCTTAATTACATCTCCTCTTCCTACCAAAGTTTTAAGTCAAGTCCTCCGCTGTTTTCACATATGCCTATATAGAACTCCGCTTCCCTCTACTCTTTCATGATACGTCTTGATTGATGCTGCCCATCCAATCACGAGTGGAGGATCCTCTTGCCGGGCCAAGTCAACTCCCTGAATCCCTTCCGTGTCCCATGACAACAACATCAACAACGCCACCTCATCGGACTCTGGGCTATCCATATGACTCACGCAAAGTTTCCGAGTTGTAAATAGCATTGTTTTCCCATCCGTTTGTACAAAACCAATTACTCATACCACATATGGAGACCCTCCAGCTTAAAATTAAGAATAAATTTACACATGAAGTAATAGTAATAATAATAATACGAATAAAGACAACGATATCTATTACTTCTGAATACAGTGCGAGGGTGTGATATATGTACTATCACACATATGATAGGTGTCGGTTCTTCTCCTACGTCTACACTATACCGAAAAGTACGACCAGATACAAGACTGATTTCACTTTTAAATTCGTGAACGATTTAATTTTGGAGATTGTTGGATTGTCTTATATTTATATTCTTTTCTTGTCTATGAATACGAGGAACTTCATTCTATGTAATTGCTTTCTCTGCATGACTATCCATGGACATTTAGACTAAACTAGCTGATGTACCCGTGCTTCGCTACGGGATTCTCAGAAAGACTGACTTGGTGGTTTTCCTAACTGAATTCAACATAGGTCATTACAAAAACGTCAGTAGGAATGTAGCGATTGAAAGCAATCTTATCATATAAAATACTCGATCAAATGAAAAACCGCACATGTTCTCACTTTCAACGAACAGTACTACGGTGCCGATCTAAGAGTCCAAAGTTCCAGAGCTGGAATAACTAGGTCGCAGACTGCCGTGAACACTCCTCTGTCATTATTCCGTTAAATATGCTCACTACTCATTCCAATCAGTGGCTCAAAGTAGGGATTGTATAGCTCGAATACTATGATGAACCAGTGTGTTACGTACCAAATATATCAGAAAATGTATGAACCAGAGGAATGGCATGCTAAAGAAGAAAGTTATATTACACCCCAGCTACCTCCCACCAATATACAGGCAGGCTGTTACAGTCGGTACGACCAGGCGAGGTGGCCGTGTGGTTAGGGGCGCGCAGCTGTGAGCTTGCATCCGGGAGATAGTGGATTCGAACCCCACTGCCGGCAACCCTGAAGATGGTATTCAGAAGATAGTGGGTTTGAGCCCCACTGTCGGCAGCCCTGACGATGGTTTTCCGTGGTTTCCCATTTTCACACCAGGAAAATGCCGGGATTGTACCTTAATTAAAGCCACGGCCGCTTCCTTCCACTTCCTAGACCTTTCCTATCCAATCGTCGCCGTAAGACATATCTGTGACGGTGCGACGTTAAGCAAAAAAAAAAAATGATGGTATTCAGTGGTTTCCCATTTTCACACCAGTCACACCAGGCTGTACCTTAAAGCCAAGGCCGCTTCCTTCACACTACTATTCATTTCCTATCCCATCGTCGCCATAAGACCTACCTGTGTCGGTGCGACGTCAAGCAAATTTTATAAAAACCTCGGTACGCTGCAGTAATCCTATCTATCGGGGATGAGAGGAAACAGAAGACAAATAGCACATCACGACAAACAATGGTCAATGTAATGTTATTGTTGATAAATATTATGAGCTTTCTATATTAAAGGCCTTCACATTAGTTTTCTTTCGACTCTGTGATATTAGGGTGTCTTACAAAATTATTTATATCGTAGACTGTTGTTCCTTATTCTCAGACTTTACATACCGATTTTCACTAAATTCTGTTTACCCATTTTCTCGTGACTCGGCGCTGATATGGACTTAGTAACAAAAATCCAAATTCATGAATATCTCCGATTATATGCGGTACGGTAACAATGTATAAGACATAAGTGATCGGAAATTTAATAACTTCTTACATAACTACTACTAACTTACGACATGTTAGTTATGTAGTATTTATCGATACGACCACTAATAGCATAAATAACTTATTTGAGAATTACATTTCAGACCTTCCCCTAAACTATCATTTCACTCAGCGTGAATAAAATAATTTGTAGCCTAGATTGCAGTGGTTCATCACCCGACATTACATACCGATTTTCATTAAATTCTCTTCAGCCGTTTTATCGTGATGCGTGTACATACATACATACATACATACATACATACATACATACATACATACATACATACATACATACATACATACATACAAACAGACAGACAGTTAGACAGACAGACAGACAGACAGACAGACAGACAGACAGACAGACAGACAGACAGACAGACAGACAGACAGACTGACTGACTGACAGACAGACAGATATTACGGAAAAGTAAAAAATGCATTTCCTTGTTACTGTGGACATGACAGATACAGAAACACCATTCATTTCAAATTCTGAGCAATGTACAGGCAAAACACTTATTTTATATATAGATTACATTTCAGGCCTTCCCCTAAACTAACATTTCACTCAGTGTGAATAATATTATTGATAGCCTAGATTATAGCGACCTATTCTCCGACTTTGCATACCAATTTTCGTAAAGATACGACCACTAATAAAATAAATATTTGACAATTAAATTTTAGGCCTTCCCCTACACTACCATTTTTCTCAGCGTGTATAGCCTATATAGTAGCGACTTATTTCCTATCTTTGTCTAGCGATTTTCATTAAGACACGACCACTAATAACATAAATATTTGAGAATTAAATTTCAGGCCTTCCCCTAAACTACCATTTCACTCAGCGTGAATAAAATAATTTATAGCCGAGCTTGTAGTGGTTCATCACCCGACATTACATACCGATTTTCATTAAATTCTCTTACGCCGTTTTCTATTGATGCGTGTAAAATCATGCATACATACAGACAGACAGACAGACTGACAGACAGATATTACGGAAAAGTAAAAAAATGCATTTCCTTGTTACTGTGGACATGACCGATACAGAAATACCATTCATTTCAAATTCTGAGCAATGTACAGGCAAAACACTTATTTTATATATAGATTACATTTAAGGCCATGCCCTAAACTACCATTTCACTCAGTGTGAATAATATTGTTGATAGCCTAGATTATAGCGACCTATTCCCCGACTTTGCATACCAATTTTCGTGAAGATACGACCACAAATAAAATAAATATTTGACAATTAAATTTTAAGCTTTCCCCTAAACTACCATTTTTCTCAGCGTGTATAGCCTATATTGTAGCAACTTATTTCCCATCTTTGTCTAGCGATTTTCACTAAGACACGACCAGTAATAACATAAATATTTGAGAATTAAATTTCAGGATTTCCCCTAAACTACCATTTCACTCAGCGTGATTAAAATAATTTATAGCCTAGATTGTAACAGTTCATCACCCGACTTTACATTCCGATTTTCATTAAATTCTCTTTAGCCGTTTTCTCGTGATGCGTGTACATACATACATACATACATACATACATACAGACAGACAGACAGACAGACAGACAGACAGAAATTACGGAAAAGTAAAAAATGCATTTCCTTGTTACTGTGGACATGACCGATACAGAAATACCATTCTTTTCAAATTCTGAGCAATGTACAGACAAAACTCTTATTTTATATATATAGATGTACAGTATTTTCTTACCTATCAGACCACCAGGAAGAAGCAGTACGACACAACAGATTCAAAATCCACTAATGTTCATGAAACAAAGCAGGTAATGAAGACTGTCCGGAAATGGAATCAAGATTTTTAGAATAATTTTGTTATAAATAAGTCCTTCAGCCAATCCGTAATCGATTTCAAATACAACTGACATATTTGGAGGAAATCATAATGCGGAAGGTTAGACTAATTATACAATCTCTGTTGGCTATCAGTTAACACCTGTTCATGGTTTCGTTACTGGTGACATAAATACGCTACACGTCCATATAAAGCAATCATTAGAGATTATCTTAACATTATATCATAACGAACAAAATAAGAAGAAAAGGATAGTATTCACTATACTTCCGTACATTCTAGGCTTGATTTCGTTAGCTTACCAATTCTTATAGCCTAGTAGGGAATGAAGTTCTCTATATTCAACAAAACTAAATATTAACAGAAAGTAATTTAGGAGAGATATGACTGAAATAGGAAGCCTTCGTGGCTCAGGTGGCAGCGCGCTGGTCTTTCACTCCTGGGTTCCGTGGTTCAAATCCCGGTCACTCACACCATGTCATATTTGCGCTGGATAAAGCGGAGGCGGGAAAGGTTTTTCTTCGGGTACTCCAGTTTTTCCTGTCGTCTTTCAGTCCAGCAACACTCTCCAGTATCATTCCATTTTATCTGTCAGTCATTATTAATTGCCCCGGAGGAGTGAGACAGGCTTTGGCAGCCGGCACATTTCTTATCCTCGCCACTAGATGGGGGTTTCATTTACTCCATTCCTGACGGAGTCGAATGACTGGAAACAGGAAGTAGATTTTCATTTTCATGACTGAACTACGTACTTTGAGTAAAGGAAACAAATTCCTAGTTTGTTCATTAGAAAACATTTCCCTCTGTCACTAAGTTATTTTCATATAGCCATTCTCCCATTTTGTAAGACCTTAATGGCAAATTTTAAGGAAAAACTGCATCACTCTCACTTTTTAAAATGCACACCCTTAAGCAGCCTTCACAATGGCAGGACGCTGGGAAGAGACACGCAATATTATAACAGAAAGAACTCGTTACAAAATCAAATCCCAACAACCATGTAATCTGGGAAACTTGAACTTAAAAAAAAAGCTCTTATGAATGTGTCATGTTATCCCTAGTATAGATTCACATGGCTATACGGTCGGACATGTTAATATACGGCCATGTTCTGTGCTCCTGAAGAAGATCCATTCACAGTCGTTGCAACTGATGCTCAAATCCTTTGTATTCGACGTGTTGGCAGAAGTTGCCTTCTCCTCTGGTCCTAAACATGTTTAAAAATTGGCATATCTGAGGACTGGGCCGGCCAAGGAATCTGGTCGGCATCACGAGAGCAATGGACACCTGTGTAGTGTATACTCGAGCATTATCCTGTTGCAATATGGGGGTCGAGAACTGATCCAGCAATGGAACCATATACCATTACAAAATTACCTAGACGTACCACGGTACCGTCATGTTCCATGGGTCATTAGCAACGACCGGGAATCGTAGATAATGGCACACCACATGATGACACGACCCGCTCTGGCGCTGTGACGTTCCATATTAAGCCTTAAATGTGTTTGCTGCCTAGGACATATCAACAGTCGGATTTGGTGTTCATCCTTACCCAGACAACTAAACGTCCCTCGCCACTATTTCACAGTCGATATTTCACCTCCTTATGACAGAAGTACAAGCGAATTCGTCGCTGTTGAAATGGTAAGTAGATACGACACAAAGGATGCAAGATACCTAGATATTCACCACGGTACTATTCAGAGGTGATGCAACATGTCTGCGAATGGTGATCAGCAACGCCCTTTAATTGGTTACTGCTTGTAGGAGGATGTGTCTGATAGTCTGGTAGTCCTCTGGTGTCTTCTAGAGTCTTCCCAACACGTGTGTGCTCCATCCCGTTTGCACTACTGTGAACAATGTCACACAATGTAGTCAGAACAGCCCCATCAATGGCCAGATCACCGAAACGACCCGCCTACCGCTCTTAATGTAGCCCGTCTCAAACTCTCCTAGTTGTAAAATCATCTCCGAATGCTCCTCTGTAGCATGCTTCGAGATTACTCAGCTTCACTCCGAAGATCACACTGATACGATTGCCTTCTCTTGTGTCCCTTGGTCGTTTAGTGACCCGTGCTGGAGGAACACTGACACACTTGGGGTGCCTCTGCGCAAACAGTTGACGCCCAATTTTGATTAGCGATTCTACTGTCTATGGCGGTACTGTTAACTTTCACTTTTGTTGGATTTACATAATAATATAATATAATATAATATAATATAATATAATATAATATAATATAATATAATATAATATAATATAATATAATATAATATAATATTATTATTTATATTATTATTATTATTATTATTTAATGGTCTTTACTAAATGTATTATGGTGTATATTTAATGTGGACTTGGTCCAGTTTTACGGCTGGGTGCCCTTCCTGACACTAACCCTATGTGGAAGAATGCGTTTACTATTGAGTGTTTTTGTGATAGTAGGTAGAATGGTGTGTTGTGTGTAGAAGAAGCGAAGTGTATTAAGATGGACATAAAAACCCAGTCCCCGAGCTAGATGAATTAACCATGCGCAGTCAAAACCCGCGGCTTTACTGGGTGTTTAAGTTAATGATAATCAAAGCATGACGGGCTGAGTGACTCAGACGGTTGAGGCGCTGGCCTTCTGACCCCAATTTGGCAGGTTCGATCCTGGCTTAGTCCGGTGGTATTTGAAGGTGCTCAAACACGTCAGCCTCGTATCGGTAGATTTGCTGACACGTAAAAGAACTCCTGCGGGACTAAACTCCGGCACCTTGGCGTCCCAAAAAACCGTTAAAGTAGTTAGTGGGACGTAAAACATAAAACATTATTATTATTATCATTATTATTATTATTATTATTATTATTATTATTATTATTATTATTATTATTATTATTATTATTATTATTAATCAAAGCATAGTACAATATACGGTGGATCCTCCGTGGCTCAGACGGCAGCGCGTCGGCCTCTCACCGCTGGATACCGTGGTTCAAATCCCGGTCACTCCACGTGAAATTTGTGCTGGACAAAGCGGAGGCGGGACAGGTTTTTCTCCGGGTACTCCGGTTTTCCCTGTCATCTTTCATTCCAGCAACACTCTCCATTATCATTTCGTAGCATTTATCACTCATTAATAAATCACCTTGGGAGTGGCGACCCAATTGTAATAACAGCCTATATAAGTTTCATTCATTACATCCCTGACCCGGTCAATGACTGGAAAACAGGCTGTAGGTTTTCATTTTCATTTTCATTTCAGTACAATATACGAAATGTAAACATGATATAACCCAGGAACAACCGAGGTATTTGAGTGTATAGTATGAGCCGCGTAGCATTTCGGTAAATTGTGGGTTCAGCAGTCCTGATTATGGTTTTCCTTAATTAAGACCACGGCTGC
Organism: Anabrus simplex; assembly: GCF_040414725.1. Lineage (NCBI taxonomy): Eukaryota > Metazoa > Arthropoda > Insecta > Orthoptera > Tettigoniidae > Anabrus > Anabrus simplex. Next base: position 946,511,557 of record NC_090266.1, on the reverse strand, counting down.
TTCCTTCCCAGTCCTAGCTCTTTCCTATCTATTGTCGCCGGAAATCTATCTGAGTTACTGTGAAGTTAAGCCGCTGCAAAAGATTTTTTTTTTTTGCTATTGGTTTTAGGTCGCACCGACACATATAGGTCTTATGGCGACGATGGGATAGGGAAGGGCTAGGAGAGGGAAGGAAGCGGCCGTGGCCTTAACTAAGGTGTGAAAATGGGAAACCACGGAGAACTATCTTCAAAGCTGCCGACAGTGGGGTTCGAACCCACTATCTCCCGGTTACAAGCTTACAGCTGCTCGCCCCTTGCCTATTCCGTGTCCATACGAATTTAATTGATTCGAATCAATGGCAATGGAGTCCGACGTGATGAAATTAGAACTAATGGAGTTCTATGACTTTGTGTAAACCCGTCTTTGATGAAACTGACGAACTGATCAAAAATCATGACATCCAGTCGTTGAGACTGCCGTAATGAGAAGGCAAAAGAAAAGTGACTGTCCGTTATGAAAATGTGTCGGTATAATGAAGCTATTTTCCTTAGCCATACTAACACATCCCTTCAAAGTCATCCTGTCTTTGGGATATAAAAAGAGGCTAAACTGGCAAGGCACGAATCATATTATCGTGTGCTTTATGACTAGGAATAGTTCACGACACCCAATCGAAGCACGTGATTAGAAAGGAAAAATAATTTTGTAATAATAGCATCATTAAATAACGCTTCTGGAAAATATTATACAGATGAAATATAGAGTTATGACGTTGAATTTGCAATAATATTCATTCACCACGCGAGTAAAAGTGAGTTTACACTCAGTTACTGAAGACAATAGTCTGGAAGCAATGGCTGAAAAAACAACCGATAACCTACTGTATTCTGAGCAACATCAGCATCGATTCATCACTGAAATAATAGGAAACTATAAGAGAGGTAAGGTTTATATCAGTACCCAAGGTTTACCTTTTTCAGTAATGTCTACTTAAAATTAACATTAAAATAGAAAAATATAATGTGAGCAGGGCCGAATTTAACTAATTCAGCTCCCTTACCCCATTTTCAAAAACCTTGGTATATACGCACATGAAAATGAAAGAAAACATCAGCCTAGTGGTTTCCATCTTTTTTTCACTGGCAAATTTTTCTATCGTACCTTCGCAATATAATCGCACAGAAAATCCGTTTTCAATGTCAAGTACAGCAGGATGGACGAAGCATTGTTGAGTTTCAGATGAACGTAAATGAGTTTTAATCCCTGCAAGGGCTGAAAAACAAACTTTTAACTGAGCAATTCGTCTAAAAGAGTACACAAACTGATCTTTGCACTGAGAATAAATAGGAACACGCGATGACGCGAGTACAAAAACCACAATCAACAGTTCAAAACCGCAATAAGCAGCGTGGGAAAAGAATGAGTTGAGTTATCCCGATCGTTTTTTTCCTCGATACCAAAATAGTTAACCATGTGACCAGCAGCGCCCATAGCTCAGAGCAGCATGGAGCCTCCCTCATTCGCGTCGTAAGGTATCCCTTACCGAATGAATTCAAAACATGTTTTTTATAGTTAATAGTTTTCCGCCTTCATAAATGCATCGTCTTGGCCCTGGGCCACTTTAACCTCTACCTATATATGGCCTTAATATAGATAAATATGTACAGTGCAGTTTCAAGAAGTAAGGAGAGCTCGGACGGACAAACATCACTTTACAGGCTGATATAAGGATAGAATAATAACAGTAAGTTATTTATTAAATTGACCACCTAATCAATTGACTGTTATTATTCTAATCAAATATCATCAATACGAATCAAAATGATATTGATTACTTGTAATGATATAAGGATACACGTAACAGGGCACTGACACGAATTACTATTCGACATAGTCTCCATTCTTGTACAACCACTTGTTCCAATGGTATACCAAGACATGAAGAAATCTGCGTCCAGTCCTGAAATCACGTCATGGCCGCGTGCTGAACGGCTGTATCGTCGTTGGAACGCTTAGCACCTAGGTGCATCTTCCATGGCCCGAAGTGTGACTAGTCTGGGCTATGGGATGGATGCTCTAACACCTCCCACCGAAAGCGCCGTAACTCTTCACACGTGCTATTGGCTGCGTGTGGTCTTGCGTTGTCATGCAGCAACTCGACGAATACTGAGAGGAGCCCACGTGTTTTCTGCGTACGCTTCAGCATGTCACAGTAAGTGGCAGTATTCATTGTCGCTCCCCTGATGAGGATATAAAACACGTGGACCACGATCCCTACAGCCCCAACCTGAAACATATCAGGTGTTTCCAACTGAAAGAACATACGATTGCCAGGTCCTATCATGGTGGATCTCAATTTTGCCAAAAGTGGATATGCCAGATTTAGCCACGTAACAAAACAAAATTACTTCAATAACTACATCGCGAACGTTGCGTTAAGAAGACCGCACTTAATATACACCACAGTGCATATTGGATTTCCAAAATCAAAAGTAATTTTCTTTAGCTGCAATTCCTTGCAAATCTCTACCCTATAGGTTATGATGATGAGATTGCATGGCACGTAAACTAAAAATTTCGTAGCTTTCAGTCACTCTCCGTAATAGAAGATTGTGATGCTGATGATGATGCGTGTTGTTTTAAGGGGCCTAACATCGAAGGTCATCGGCCCCAACAGAAGACTGTAATGAAGAACCTATTATCATAAGGTACTTAGTAATTGCGACGTTTAAAAAAACGCACTTATGCCGATACCCTCCTACGGAAAACATCCAAGTCTCTGATGTGTATCAACGACAAATTCATTATGAGTTTAAGGAACAACACGACCATCATCAGCCCCGGCATTTTATCGTGTTTGAATATCGTATGATATTTGTTGTTACTGTTTCAAAGAGTGTGAGTGTTAATGTGTAGGATTTACGAAAAATGCAGTCCGATAATATCAGGCCGTGATAAAGTGAATCAGGACAATTAAAATGAGGAGAGAAACCAACCGTCTAAACAGAAATTTTGATCCACATTCAAATGAGGGAAATAACGTAATGCTATTTTAGAAGAGATCCTTGTCCAAATGACTCAAAAGGATCCTCCGCCCCCCCCCAAGGCCTTAAATCACAGTTAAGCTGAAAAAGAAATTTTTCGTCGTCTAGTGGTCATAAAATATCAAGAGACATCAAAAACTGGATGTCGATGTTTTGCTCGAAAACAGTACTCCCTTCACTTCACCTCACTTTACTTCATTTGATGAGAACTGCGAGTTAGAAGATCCCTCATTTTAATTGTTCTGATCCGTTTCAGCACCGCCAGTAGCTATGGGACGACTTTTCGTCCACACTATATATAATTTGGGAATAAAAGGTGTCCTAAAACGTAAAGAAAATTACTTGTGCAGATTTGCCAGGAAGTAATGCGTGTTTCGTATTTTCTTTCAGCTTACCTTGGTTATTTCTAGGGTAACCGACTTATTCGATGTTCATCGCTTCTGTTGTCGTCGTCGTAGTTGTTGTTGTTTTATGCCTCTATTCTTGCCGTTTCAATTAATTTTGGGATGTCGGAGTCAGTTTTCACTATATATTTAGTGTATGTGAAGTTTAGTCTGACAACCTGTGCCTATGTTGTGTCTGTACCTATAACTGGAAACGACCACAGCCTATGTGTTAACCTCAGTACCTTCCCAATATTCAACTGATGCTGACGTGATAATCTTTAGAAACTTTTGTCTAGGAAGGCCGAGAGTGAAATTTCAAACCATTTATATTCTCCGCCGACCCTCCATTCGATAAAGTATACCCCATGTTACTACAGCCGTGATGAGCCTTGGACTACGAAGCGAACGGTGCTCCGCTGAATGGCCTGTAGATTACGAGGTGACATGTGGTCAGCGCGATTAATCATATCTCCCGTTATTATTGGATTTCTGGACTGGGATCGTTGTCTCACCATCAGACAGCTCCTCGGTTGTTCTCATGCAGACTGAGGTAGACCTTGAACCAGACCACTGTTCCAAGTAAAAATCTTTGAACTGGCCCGGAAACGAACCTCGAATCTCCCGGTAAGAAGAAGGCTTCCGTTCTCTCATAACAGTCCTAAATTCATGCTGGAGGCAAGAAGCAACTCGAACTAACCATGGCAGTGAACATTTGGTATTTGGATGGGGTTTCGTGGTCGGAGGATCCTCGATCGCCTGGACGATACGCTTGAAGCTATGGCGCTACCACTCTCTTCAAGGAGAAAACCACGTGACACGGTCATTAAAGTTAATCGTGGAAGGGTTTCGAATCACTAGATATTATATCCTGACTTCAAATGGCATAGTAAAGCATCAAGGGACGTTATAGTATGTTATAAAAAGTACAAGCCTAAGATAGAATATTTTTTGTGATTAATCTGAAATACGTTTTAATAAAAAAAATATCACCTCATTCTTTCTGTCTTACTTGGAACAGTTTAATTCCAGGTACCCAAGTTACAGGAAGAGAAGGCAACAGCTTATCTACAAGAAAGGAAGATAGGAAGTTAGGCGTCAACTCTTATAAGACGAGAATTCTCAAATAAGGACATGTTGATGGAACCCCCAAGAATCATAAATTATAGCGGTCAGTATAACCATTTCATGTTCAAAATAAATCATTTTACTCTCTCCCTATCTCTCTCTCTCTCTCTCTCTCTCTCTCTCTCTCATGGTCTAGTGGTTAGTGTCACAGCCCACCAAGGCGGCCGTGGTTCGAATCCCAGTTAATGCACGGAGACATTTTGGAATGAAAGTCACGTCCCTATGGTACAGAGTTCACGCAGAACTGGAAGTCCTGTGACCATTATCACGATATCAATACACGTAAAACTACAAACTTGACAGTATGATCCGGAAGATGTTCTTGGTGAGAAATAAATAGTAATGGTGAAGACCCTTCCACCAAGAGGTGTATCTATTATTCGGAGCAACCAGAGCTGTGTTTACATTTATCACCACTGATCAATCACCACATACGAAATATTAGAGTAGGCTTCGGGAATATTTTTATAATGGATATCAGAAAAGAATGTTAGCGACAACTGTCGGCAAACATTTAAATAGTCCAGCTAACGAAACACTGACCATACTCTCATTCAGTTGACCATAGTTACTTGGACTGTATTGGTCGATACCTCTCGAGTATGGCCACGAGATCCTACACTTTGTCTTATTCCCGGTAAATAACCCGCATGTTTGTGTTGTCCACCCTATTGTATGTGACCGTAGTCTATTAGGGATTGAAATGACAATCGTGCCCAAGAGGTAGAATAAAACAGATAGATAGATAGATAGATAGACAGATAGAGATATAGATAGATTCATTCTCAAGGACATTCCTGTTTCCTTCTCGATTAATTGTAAATATACTCGTCAAATCATACACCTCAGTAATTAACATACACTCAGTAAGTACACAGATTTGTTAACCATGATGTCGCAGTCTCCTACTACGAAAATGGAGCTAATATTAAGAGAAAAGATTGGAAGAAATCTCCTGAAGATTAAAATCGTGAAAGTCGAAAATTGCATGGATACTCTCTCTCTCTCTTAGTCCAACCCTTCGTATGGGTGTAGTGACATCACGCGACAATCCTTTTGGCGATCTTCCCCCAGGAGTCCCTGCTTTGGGCATAGTGACTTGCTTGCTGTAAGGTCATTCTGGTCAAGTTCTTGATCTGGTTCATCCATCGTAACGGCGCACGTCCTCTAGATTTTCGGCCTTCGACTTTTCCCTGTATGATAAGTATGTCCATTGCCTCTTGTCTTCTGGCAATATGACCAAAATATCCGAGTTGTTTTTGGTTTATAAGGGTCGACAGTCTTGTTCTGATGCCGAGCTGTTTCAGGATCGATTCATTACTACGGTGTGCTGTCCATTGCATTCGCAGTAATCTCCTATACGAGTAGCACCACATTTCTAGAGGATCCGAGTTTCTGCTGCATAGGTCGCGATAGGGAAGATCAGAGTTCACATGAGGGTGAGCTTTGTCTTGGAAGTGATGGAGGTGTCCTTCCAGATGCGAGTAAGTTCTGCTGTTGAATTTCTCGCAATCGCAGTGCGCTTGCGGATCTCAGGTTCACAGTCTCCAGTATTTGTGAAAATAGATCCTAGATACTCGAAGCGATTGACAACCTCATAATCCGCAATTCTTGTTATGGCAGCTCTGTTGTTATTAGAACGGTCTACAATCATCACTTTGGCCTTTTTATTGTTGATTTCAAGACCATATTCTCTGCTTCGCTCGTCTAACCTTCGCATGATGGCTTCTAATTCATGATCATCTGTTCCAATAATCACAGTGTCATCTGCATTACTGAGATTGTTAATTTTCCTGCCACCAACTGTGATGCCGTCACTCAAGTCCTCGAGATTCTCCCTCATAATATACTCACTGTATGCATTAAATAGGAGGGGGAAAAGAATGCAACCTTTTCGCACTCCAGCACAGGTAGAAAAGACGTCTGAGAGGCCGCCATTAACTCTCACTGTCGCAGTGTTCGAAGAGTACAATTGTTGGATCAGGTACAGTAAATGTCTCGGCGTCCCCATCTCAGTGAATATAGCCCAGAGCCACTGGATGGCCAATGGCATAGGATCAGGAAGGCAAGGGGAAACCACCTGATTATCATCCCATGAGCGCATCATGCAGAGTCAAGAAATGCACGGATACAGCTGCCTTAAAATATAAAATTTTAGCCTCTAAACACCATTGGTGGAGATGGTTGCCTAGTTGTGCTTTCCCTTATAAGAATAATCACAAATCAGACACCATAGGATCTACCTTCGCTATTACTCCATTAACAAAACTTAAAGCTAAATGTCTGCCATACAGCTATTGGCTACAAGTATCCCTCCACTGAGTTAAAGTATCCGAAACCAATCATCAGTACTTTCCAAGCATGCATCAGTTTCGTTTCGGAGGGAAATACTTTTCATTCGAAGACCAAGATAAAAGAGGTTTGGTTTTATTTGGTACTTGTTTAACGTCGCACTAACACATCGAAGGTTGTTGGCGATGAAAGGGTGGGTAAGGGAAAGTTAACGGCCGTTGCCTTAATTAGGTACAGCCATAGCATTTGCTTGTTGTGGAAATGGAAAACCATCTTCAGGGCTGCCGACGGTGGGATTGGAACCCACTCTCTCCCGAATGCAAATTCGTAACTGCGCGACCCTAACCAGCCAGTTCTCTCGGTGATAAAAGACTACATAATATAGATACAATCCCTTTGACAACATTTAGAGAGTTATAGGGAACGAGGATGTAATATTCCTTTCCTGGATCTATCACAGAAAATATGAACGTACAGAAGATAAACTCTATCCAGCTTAATGGACAATGACAATGTGATACTTTGAAAAGCACTGGCGAGATAATATTGATGGGAAGGGGTTTCGTTTAATGGAGAACTCGACCTATTGACGTACCTCGTCGCACTAACATTATGTGTCAAATAGGTGTTTGTTTGTTTGTTTGTTTGTTTGTTTGTTTGTTTGTTTTTTGTTTGTTTGTTTGTTTGTTGTTTAAAAGGGTCTAATATCTAGGTCTTCGACCATGTGTTAAATAAGTATGGAAATTTCACAAACTATGTACTCAAACGATCAAAACGAAAAAGGTAAAATGTTGTGGCCAGTATATTACTTTATTTTTACCATGTTTTTAAACATTCAGTATTGAAACGTGCTAGTTGTGGTGTGTTACGTTTCGGGTAAGGTTGAAGACCTCTTAGCAGCACGAACAAGGAATATTTTCGACGAAAATTAACACTGCTCATCAAAGGAAATATTGTCCATCATCACCAGATACTCTCACGAAATGAAATAAAAATCTTAAAGAACAAAGTCAGGCGTTACGTTACTGTACATACTGGGGAGACATGCCTCTCGCAGTACTTTCCAAGACCAACACCTAAACCGGATGGTACCGTGGCCGACGTGGGAGTAAATATCCCTCCGCTGACTAAGCATATCGTCATCCAATAATAAGTTCATGGAAAGCATCCGACACACTTCCTAATGGAGGACAAAGGTTAAGGAGAGGAAAGTAGGTTTCCTATCGGAATTATGCACGATAAGTAAACACACGTTATCTATTTTACAAAATAACTGCAATAATCACATGTTCTTTCTATAACACTAAGGTTTACTTTCGTGTATTCAAGTCGCATAATCATTACCAGTCGTGCTAAATTCGGACCGAATATAGGAACGTATGCTTTGAATTTTTGTTGCAATTGGCTTTACGTCGCACCGACACATATAGGTCTTATGGGAGAGGAAAGGCCTAAGAGTTGAAGGAAGCTGCCGTGGCCTTCATTAAGGTACAGCCCCAGCATTTGCCTGGTGTGAAAATGGGGAAACTAGGGAAAGCCATTTTCAAGGCTGCCGACAGTGGGGTTCGAACCCACTATCTCCCGGATACAAGCTCACAGCTGCGCGCCCCTAACCGCATGGCCAACTCGCCCAGTGCTTTGAAATTATAATGAACTTTAGACTAGTGCACATAAGTATGGAAGCAATATAATTCTGCGATAGACACTAACTAACCAAATGGCTGCCACATATACCTCCTCCATTCCAGTCTGATAGTCCGGAAAGAGGATGTTGAGAGCGTAACATGGCCCCTGGCGTACATCTATCCTGTAAACAAGTGAAAATAAAGGCACAAGAAGTGCAAGATGAGCGCCGCATGCACTCACACTCTATCAGTTTGCGAGTAAGGGTTTAGTTATTGAGGGTATTGATTACGGTTCGAATGGATGAACAGAAGTAAGAAAAGAACTATAGCGTATAATGAGCGGCGCATGCACCTGCCCTGTACCAGTCGAGGACCAAGGCAGGACTAAAGCACAAGGTGAGCGCCACGTGTACGCAAATGCATCAGTCTGAGAGTTTTTTTTTTGGTAGGGGCTTTACGTCGCACCGACACAGATAGGTCTTATGGCGACCATGGGATAGGAAAGGCCTAGGAGTTGGAAGGAAGCGGCCGTGGCCTTAATTAAGGTACAGCCCCAGCATTTGCCTGGTATGAAAATGGGAAACCACGGAAAACCATCTTCAGGGCTGCCGATAGTGGGATTCGAACCTACTATCTCCCGGATGCAAGCTCACAGCCGCGCGCCTCTACGCGCACGGCCAACTCGCCCGGTCAGTCTGAGAGTAAGGACAGAACTAAGCGTAAGGTGAGCACAACATTTTCTTTTTCGGGGGGTAGGAAGGGGGACGATGTCCGCTTCTCCCACGTGGCGATCAGCACAATTTACACCACATCCGACATGCTGTTAATTCTAAGAAGATAAAGAGAGAGTAGATAAGTGAAACTGAAGGAAGTACCTGCCTGTCCCCATGCTCAGCATGCCACAAGGCCAGATGTGGTGATGAGGTATCATAGCGGTGTAATCGGATAGTAAGTGTCAGGACAAAACCAAGATAGGCAGAAATAGAAAATGTCTACATGTAAAACCTGACTGACTGCAGATAGCACATGCAAGGATGTGGGCTGGAAAAGTCCAGGTTATATTGTTAGTTAGGAACAGGTATCGTGAACAAGTTAATATCCCATTCCAAGTCGGTCTAGTTATTCGGGGGATCAGATCTTCTGGGAACTTCTTTGACTAGCGCCGGCCTAGCCGATTACCAAGCCATGCCGCGAGAAATCCAAGGATATGTTGCGCAGTTGATTCCTTTGGGGTCCCTGGTAACCAGTTTCCGATCTCGCAGGATACGGCCATGCCCATAGGGGCCTGCTAGAGGCGGTGGGCATATAGCGAGGGGCCTCCTTCCTCTCTGCCCGAGACATGGCTCTGTAAACTGGGCAACTATGATGGGAGGCAGGATGGCCTCCAGCGCAGTTGGTGCACACCGGCGCCTCCCTAGGTGCCGTGCAGGCTGTGTAGTGGTGATCACCAGAACAGCGATTGCATCGTACCTGGACCCCACGGCTACCCTGTCGGAAAGAAAAATGTGGAACATGTAAAATAAAGCTCCTTAACATTCAGGAGCTGGATATGTTGGTCGCTATTGATGGTATGTTTCTGGGTCTGTTTATTTGTTGATTTTCGTATGTCTCAAAGGTTGTAATTAACATTTTACTCACTGTTATTTACAGGTGTCATCAGAAGCTGGCTCGAAAACAATAACGTTTACGACGACAGTATGTCTTGTCTCACTTTCGCCTGAAACGACACGTCACGAGATCAAAAGCAAACGATTACGATTACGAATATTTCATAGAAGCTGAGGCCAAGCAAGGAACGCTAAAGACGTATTTATTGACTATAAAAGTAAGGCTATTCAATATTCGAGAAGTGGTAAGCCGGTGAAACAAATGTTCCTTTGTGTCAAATGCAAATACGATTTATATTTATGGGAAAAACATGTAAAGAACAGTGGGGCACGCTGCTGTGTTGCGGAAAATAACGTCTGTAACGTCGGAAAATAAGACCAATAAAGAAATAGAAATCCTGGCAGCAGCAGAAATATTCGTTGAATTCAAATCTGTTATAGAGTCCTTCGGTCCCGAAAACATGTGTAACAGTGATCAGAGCCTGAGGATGTGTACGGGAAGGATATTGACTTTAAAAGAGAAAAATCAGTTACAGCCCCAATGTAATTTGTGATGTCCACCATACACAGTTACACCATAATGCCGACATTTACCGCAATTGGCGAACTTCTTGGACCGCTATGCATCATTTTAAGAGAGTTGAAGGTTATGTTTGGTAGGACGCTGTAAAAGGGCATGTTTTGCATTAAAATATTCGTGTTGGTTGAACGAAATCCGGAAGAGAGGGATCTATACAAGTGAACGAATAGTTCAAAGGCGTAATCAAGGATAATACACTGTCACGTACTCTCTACAACATCTATTACTTCTATATTTTTCTCTTACCATCTGCTAACTTCGCCGGTCTACTGCTGCTACACCTGCATCGTGTGCTCCACCTGCTCTCCCAGCTTATTACAGTCTGTGGTGCTCCCTCCGCTCTTTCTTTCCCCGCCTCTACGTCACGCATACGTCGTCTCCTTTCCAGCATGTTCTGGACTTGGCCTCGTGCTACTATATACGAGTGCTCCACTTTCATATCGGCAGTCAGGCATTGTGTGACCGTATGTAGTTGAGGGAGCAGTTATTTTCGAAAGCGCCTGGTCCATTGCGATTTTTAATTAAATACTTGGAACGCATTCGAGGTAATCTCACAGCAGCAAAGGACCAGGTCGCAAGAGTGGCAACATTTAAATATCTGGGATGTCACATCAATGATGACTGGGACCTTACTCACGAGACCCGATGCAGAATTGAGCAGGCCAGAACGTTTTTCATAGACTTAGAAAACTTTTGACAAGCCGTGACCTTTCCATTACACTACGGACACGACTACTCCGGTGCTACGTTTTCAGCATTCTGTTATACAGCGTTGAGCATGGACACTAACTGAGACCATGTGCAAGAAGTTGCAAGCATTTGACATGTGGACGTACCGAAGGATGCTGAAGATACCTTGAACAGCTAAAATCACCAATGTAGACGTTTTGCACCGTATGAATAAAGAACCAGAAATTCTCACTACCATCATGAGAAGGTCGCTAGAATACTTTGGTCATATGATGCGGAACAGTAAATAACACCTTCTGCAAGTAATACTCCAAGGGAAAATTAATGGGAAACGTGGTTCGGGTAGAAGTAGGACATCATGGCTTGGCAACTTGAGCCAGTGGTTTGGGGTGAAAAAGCTTGCTCTGTTCAGAACAGCTATGAACAAACAACAGAACATGTTACTGGTCGCCAACGTCACGTTCTACACGATCGCATTAGTTAATATTTGGTGTTAATCTTTCGAAATTTGTACGAATTCTCACGATAGAACTTGGTTACTGTAATCATCTGTTCTTATTTGAGGTTTATTGTAAAAGAAAATTTTCAAATTAACTCCTCTTCATGGATTAGTTTCAGATATTACACCTTTTCCCTTTCTTTGAATTATGTACTTACTACGCAAGATACTCTCGGTTCGCCTAGCAACGCTGCTCGCTAACTCTGCCCATTAATTTTGTGTTTCTAGTATTTGATTGTAAGTTCTTCGTGATTTTGTTCCTGTACCCTGGGAACCAACCGTACCTGAGGTTGTAAAATCTTGCGTAGGTCTGTCTGCGTTCTGTACTATTCCCACCAGTCTCATTGTTGCCTGTCGCTCAGGAACTACGTTGGTCAGATACTTGTTCATTATATCAGCAGAACAAACACATTGCGGGTAATATTAGTCATTTAAGCCCATGTTACTCTAAAACAATATTCCTACCATCACAAATGGTAGCAGACTATCTTTTTCCTTCTTTTTATTATATCCTTTCTTATTGTTCTTTATTTTCTTTTTTCAATATGGCATGCTTTTCCAACAACTTTCCGTTGGGCGAAGATACTACTTCATCACCACTTCCACCTTACCATAATTTTTCTTTGCCCAACACTCCCGTTGGTGATTTAATTTCTTTTTCTACTTCTCCGAGTTCATCTACACACTTTCCTACATCTGACCTATTGAACGACGACATTAAACCCTCTTCATTCTTTCGACAACATGCAATGCCTCCATCTCCGTATCTCCATTGTTCTTCTCCCATACCTCAAATCAACTCAGTCGACAGTTCACTCAATATTCAAATCGTTAAACAATCCTTGTTTCAGGTTCCCCAATTACAAGCTACTAATCACCGCAGCTTAAATATTTGGCTTTTCTCCACTTGTAAATTTTTAAATATTACGCTAGCTTCTTTTCCAAAACTGATTGGTATTTTATGTGCTAAAACTACTGGCTTCTTTTTCAAAATTTTGGCTTGATAACATGTCTAATTTCTCCACTTGGTATGAATTACTGAATGCGATACACAATTATGTTTTGCCTTATGAATTGAAGGTCCCCCCGGAATAAGGGTTTATGCCACAAAACTAAATTGTTCAGGAAACAGAAAGAACGTCTGAATAATGAGAAAATGAAAAATATATATATTTTGAAATAAATCAGAATGCTTAAGGACTACTTGAAAACCGAATGATCACAAACTAACCTCATTAATGTAGTAAAAAAGCACTTTCTCATTTTGAAATCATAGAATAAGGGTCTAAACCACATTTTCACAGTTTAATACAGTGTTACTTATTGCGAAATGAATCACTTCAAATCACTATAGAATCCTCTGAATTCTTGAGACATATTGTCACAAATCTTCAGTAGGTCATTATTTTTTCTTTCTTAATGGGCAGTGTTGAGCCGTAGAGTTGTGGCAATTCTTGAGGCAGGAATAGTGGCTGATTCCATCTGTTCTTGACACCTTTAACTAAGGTATATCATTCCCGAGGAGCAATCAAATTGTAGCATCTTCGCATAAACACAGGTGTGGGGCCGTCTTCAGAAAACTTCAGTCACATTGCTTCAGTAACCTTGAATTTAGGGTCTTTGACCAACATTTCGCGTCTTTGAAGTCAGAACTCTGGACAGACAGACTAAACATGTCTGAAAAATTTATTTTACATACCTGCAGTGAACTACTGTCACTACCATTTGCTGGAACGTGGTATTCAAAAGAAGGTTTCCGACGTGAAGTGGCATCTGTTCTCTGATTACACCTTTTCGGTTCAGAGATTTTGAGGCACTTATTCACAAGAAACAAAGACTGCTCATTAAGGTCCATGGTATAGTATTCTGTACACTACTTCTCCTTTTCACAGTCAGTGAGCTGAATACGCCCATTCTTGTTACAGAACTCTGGATCATACACACAGCCCCGAAACAACGAAGAAGCAGAAAATTATTATAATGTTATACCCTATACCATCTTTTTTGTTATTTGCTTTACATCGCACCGACACAGGTAGGTCTTGTGGCGACGATGGGATAGGAAAGGCCTAGGAATGAGAAGGAAGCGGCCTTGGCCTTAATTAAGTTACAGCATCAGTATTTGCCTGGTGTGAAAATGGGAAACCACGGAAAACCATCTTCAGGGCTGCCGACAGTGGGGTTCGAACCCTCTATCTCCCGATTACTGGATACTGGCCGCACTTAAGTGACTGAAGCTATCGAGCTCGGTCTATACCATTTTACCGTAATGATAATTAAATTAATGGTTTGTATAATGCATTATGTAACAATGACCAAATTTATTCTAAGGACCATCCTTAGCACAACATAACCCATTTATTACAGACCCTTATTCCACCCACCTGTTGTGGCCTCGTTTTTGCTTCTTTTATAACGCTTTTCATTGTTGTATAAGCCTCACCCCTATTTCGTTTCCTTTTACGTTCATAATCCTTCCAGTTATCCATATTTATCTTAGTTTTTCTGGTTTTATTCAAGTTTTTTTTCAACTCGTTGGACGAAACATTCAGCACACTGGCAGCCATCTTGAATGAGTGACATAGACCCTTCTTCCAGGCAAAGAAGTTTTTTAACAGATAAATGACCTATTTCTGTTAAAGTTATGACTATCATAGTTCGCATGCAATAACCTGAGACGATATAGAACTTTATTCCGAAAAAAACTCAACTTGCTGAAAAATGTGGCTTAGACCTTTCTTCCGGGGGGGCCTTCAATTACGCCATTAACTTAGTACTGAGTTTATTCGTCGCCATGAACTACTTACCGAACCAGCACATGACTATTCAGATTTCATCACTACTTATAGCGATGTACCCCTGAATAAATATCAATTGTACAGTTCTATGCTACCCCTTCTTTTCGTCAGCTTTTCAATGCACTAAACCCTCCTACCTCCATGCTTCAATTATATAATCTGGCTCAATCTCATGCTATCAATTCGTTAAGAGACCTCTCTTATTATTCTTCCATTCCACCACCTGTTGTTACCCGTACCCCTCTGCCTACATCGCTACGTTCGCCAACCGTTTCTCCTTCCCCACACGTTGTCCGTTCACCCGTCAATTGTTTCCGCTGTAAAGAACAGGGACATATTTCTAAATATTGTGCTACTCCACCTTCGGGAAACGCCTTCCACCGGCGTCGTTAGACAGTAGACGTATGATGGGGGAAAACCTGCCTTCACTTATTTTGCCTTCTGTTCAACATGCCCCTCAACTTTTTTCTACTTCTCGCACACCTTCTTACCTTTCTCCTATTAATTGTGCTTCATTTGTACCTAGGACTTGTCATGTTCTTGTAACTGTTAATAATCTACCGTCTGTTGCTCTCTTAGATTCTGGAGCAGCCGTGGCCCTTATCAGTTTAACGTTCTTTGAATCTTTAAAGGCTTCTTGTTCGCAATTGCATTATTTTCCATCCTCTACTCAATGTGTTTCTGCATCTAATCAACCTCTCCATGTTCTTGGAACTATCTCTTTAAACATTAAGATGCAATATTTGTCTTGGCCCTTTACCATTCTCGTTGTTGAAGATTTATTTTCTCCTCTTATTTTAGGCTTTGAATTTTCCCATACTGGTCTCATTCTTGATTCGATCAATTTCAAGGTTTCCTTTCATTTTCGTCGAAGTCAATTCCATTGGTAGATATTTTTTATTATCCCTCTTTGCAGCAGTCTACCTTTTTAAGGTTAATTCCGTCCATTCTGATCAAGTTCAGTCTCTGCTTACTGAATTGTCCTATGTTATTACCCCAATTTTAGGTACCGTCAAAAACTTTACTGGTCATATTTATCTTACCAACACGGCTCCGGTCCGGCCTTCCCCGTATTTTCTAAGTCCTCCTAGAATGAAAATTCTTAACCAATTGGTTGATAAAATTCTTCAAGATGATACTATTTTTCCTTCATCATCTAATTATGCCTCCCCCGCATTTATTGTAGATAAATCGGATGGATCATCAAGATTTATCGTGGACTATAGAAAATTAAATTCTCGTATATTGTACGACGCCTACTCTATGCCTAAATTACTATCTGCTTTTCAGAATTTTTCCTATTCTAAATTTTTTACTATTTTTGACCTTAATTCCCTCTATAACCAAATTCCTCTGGATGAGATAAGTTCTCGCTATACTGATTTCATTAATCCCAATGGTTTATATCAATTTACAAAGGTTCCCTTTCGTTTAAATCTTGGTTCACAGATTATGCAACGTTTTGTTGATTCTTTGTTTCCGGATATTAAGTACACATATTTAATCCATTTTATTGACGATATTCTCACTTACTCTCCTGATTTTGTACCTTATTTATTACACGTTCGTGAAGTTCTAACCCGTCTTTGTTCTGTTGGCTTGACCGTTAGCCCTTCTAAGATCCTTATCACCCAATCATCAATTAAATTTCTTGGTTATATTTTAAGTCAACAGGGTGTCGCTGTCGATCCCGACAGTTTCTGCTATTCACCAAATACCTCCTCCTAAAAACTTGAAACAATTGCGTTCTTTTCTTGGTATGGTTGGCTTCTATGCCAAGTATATTCCAAATTTTTCCCTAACTTCGGAACTTTAAATCTTCTTAAACGGAATGGTATCAAATTTCATTAGGATATGTTAAAATCTAAACTATCTCAGGCTCCTCTTTTGCAAATTCCGAAATTCAATTTGGCCTTTGAATTTTCTACCGGTGCTTCTGGCGTTGCTATTGGGGCTGAACTGCAACAAAATTATATTGGTCAGACATTACCTATCGCCTATTTTAGTCGTATTCTATCTCCCGTTGAACTAGTGATGGGACATTCGATTCATTTTACTGGATCGATTCATTTGATTCCGTTCACGTTACTGAATCGATACAGTAATCCGATTCACGGCTCATTGGTCACCGCTCCTACTGCATCTGTGTAGTATGTGCTGGTAAGATAGCAGCAACAGCATTCAGTGCTCGCAGCTGCCATCTGGTCTTCATACTATGAACTCCTTTCTTAGAAAAAATGCTAGTTACTCTAATACATCGAAGGTTTCCGGCGACGCAGGGTGGGAAAGGTTAGGAAGGTAGCAGCCATGGCATGAATTAAGGTACAGTCCCAGCATTTCCTGGTGTGAAAATGGGGAAACTACGGAAAAACCATCTTAACGGCTGCCGACGGTGGGATTCGAACCCACCATCCCCCGAATGCAAGCGCATAGCCACGCGATATTAACCGCACGACAACTCGCTCAGAAACTTTAAAAAAAGTATTTTTCTATCAGCTGAGGATTTTTTTAATCGTCATATTTTGTATAGGCTACCCGAGATATACAGTAGCACGCTGGTTTTCTGATTCAACATACTGTTATTGCGTCAGTCCACATATGATTGAAGTCTTGTGCAACGATGTGACATGAACTGAGAGAATACTGAGCCGTTCTTCCCAATGTAAAACAGGTACTTTTGAGTGGTCATGAGCATGACTCATAGTCATAGGGCAGGCTAGAGTCGAGTTTAATTGTCAAATGTCAACTAAGTTATAATACTAAGATTCATTAAACTAATAAATAGTATAACCTAATAGCCTACCTACTTCAGAATTATGTTGTGACTACATTTTTAACACTTCAAATAAATCCATCTATTATTTAAACCTCCCTGTAAGAAGAGGACAGTGAATGCAAATGGGTATTATTTTCAAAAGAGCTGAGCTCGGGAGTCCCTTATAGCATACGATGCGTTCAGTGTAGTATGACTCACTGTATGTCTCGCTGCAGCGGAAGCTCGGCTCTCCGGGTGTCCAGTGAGCCGATAAGGAACCGTGTGTATCATGTGTCTCACTGAGCCGCGCTCGTTCACGATTCTTTCGATGTGCCATGATTCACTGTCTCGCTGCAGCGGAAGCTCGGCTCCCCGTCAACGTCCAGTGAGTGCGCCACTCAGCACTGGCCGCTGGGAGTAAGCTGAATCGTGTGCCGTGAGCTCGCCGTTCCTGTGAATCGATTCACTCGGACACTTGAATGAATCGATACACTGCTTCGAATCATGCATTCAGTAGCCAACACTACGTTGAACGTAAATATTCTGTTTATGAAAGAGAAGCTCTCGCTCTTATTCTTCCTATTGAACATTTTACAGAATATCTTGATCATCGTGAAATCTTAGTAAGTACTGTTAATCAAGCTCTTTCCTGGTTGCTTCATAACGCCCCCAAAATAAGTCGCACTGATCGTTGGTTGCTTCGCTTATCCCGCTTCAAATTATCCCTTAAGTTTGTATCCGGGTTTCACAAATCCGTTGCTGACGCTTTATCTCGTCTCTTTGAAGACAATCTCATGATTAAGAAATTAATCAACTTCCTATTAATTCCATCACTTCTATTTCTTCCCTTACTAATTTTCCCCTTTCTATTCAGTCATCTTTCGAACACCAAAAACTTGATCCATATTGCCAACAAATTATTCATGTTCTCTCTTCCCCTTATTACTCTGGCCCCTTACTTTTACAGAATAACCTTCTTATTTTTAAACCTACCCCAAGGGCTACTCCTCGCCTTAACCTCCTCTCAAATTTACGATCCATGATATTTCAGTATTTTCTTGGTTCCCCTATCGGGGGACATTTTGGTATGGCTGAAACCTATGCTCGTCTTGCTTCCCATTTTTTTGGCCGGAGATGAGGAAAGATGTTTATTCTTGGGTACACTTACACGATTTATGTCAGAAGCATAAGTCCCTTAATCACCAACCCTATGGTACTTATGCTGCCTCTCCTGCTACCTATCCTACCGAAAAATTTTACATCGATATTGTTGGTCCACTGGTTAAATCCTCAAAATCTAATTCATACATCTTTACATTGCTTAATACCGGGCGAGTTGGCCGTGCGGTGAGCTCGCATCCGGGAAATAGTGGAATCGAACCCCACTGTTGGCAGCCCTGAAGATGGTTTTCCGTGGTTTCCCATTTTCACACCAGCCAAATGCTGGGTCTGTACATTAATTAACGCCACGGCCACTTACTTCCCATTCCTAGAACTTTCCTGTCCCATCTTCGGCACAAGACCTATCTGTGTGGGTGCGACGTTAAACAAATAGAAAAAACATTGCTTAACGGTTTTTCTATATATCTCATTGTTCGTCCTTTACGAAATATTTCTTCGCAAAAAATGATTAATTTATTACATAATCAAATTGTCCCTATTACTGGTCTCCCTAAAGTATTAGTCACCGATAACGCAAGTATTTTCACTTCTAAAGCCTTTTACAACTTTTGTTTCTCTCATGGTATCAAAAGAGTTGTTATGTCTCTATATCACCCACAAGCCAATATTGTTGAGCGCTATCACCGTAATTTAAAATCCTTTTTGTCTATCTTCCATTCCCGTGATCATAAATCTTGGGATTTTAAACTTCCATACTTTGTTTTAGCATTAAATGCTACTGTTAATTCTTCCATCACTTATACTCCTGCCAAGTTGTTTCTCGGCAGGAAGTTACAAACTCCTCTCTCCTTAAATTGGAATTTATCCTCCTTATTGGATACTCCCCCTCAGCTTCTTACTGATGCCCAATTGCAAGATGCCCTCCAAAAACTGTTTCATGCCAGAGATCTTCACAAAAAACCTATAATTCCTGGTTTCGTATACCAAATTTCAAACTTTTTGACTTAGTCTTACATAAGAACCACCGTACTAGTTCTACTCCTCAAAATCTTTCAGCCAGGCTTTCTCCCCGTTGGACTGGCCCTTTTTGCATTCTTTCCTTTCCTTCTTCCACTACCGCCCAGTTGCAATCTGTTGACACTCCGAATGATGTAAAATGGCTCACTTTTCCCTGTTAAAATAATTTTCTGCTTAAACATTTCCCGGTGGCGAGGGATAAGCTTTCTTCAGGATGGCTTTTAGTTATTCTCTTTTAATGTATATCTCTTTTAGCATTTGTCCATGTTTGAGTAGACCGGGCGAGTTGGCGGTGCGCGTAGAGGCGCGCGGCTGTGAGCTTGCATCCGGGAGATAGTAGGTTCGAATCCCACTATCGGCAGCGCTGAAAATGGTTTTCCGTGGTTTCCCATTTTCACACCAGGTAAATGCTGGGGCTGTACCTTAATTAAGGCCACGGCCGCTTCCTTCCAACTCCTAGGCCTTTCCTATCCCATCGTCGCCATAAGACCTATCTGTGTCGGCGCGACTTAAAAAGCCCCTAGCAAAAAATGTTTGAGTAGATTTTTATTTACGAAAAAAATTGTTGTTTTCTTTTTTATGCTCATCCAGTCCTGCTCCCTCCACCCAGCCTCGCCCCTTGTCTGACTCTCCCATGAAATTGTTTGGGTCTTGTTTTCCCCCTTATTTCTCATGGGAAAAATTATATCATAATCTAATAAGCTATATCAAGCAACAATGTTAACTGTAAATTTATATCTATTTCTAAAGGCAACTTATTGTTTCCTTTCTTCTTCACTATATTTCTATACGATCCGGATCGTTTCCTTCCTTCTGTCTATCCCTTTTTCCATGTTTTATTCATATCCTTTTTCCTCCTCTTTGTTCTGCTGCTTATGTTTGTCTTTTGTTCCTGTTTCTGCTGTTCTCCGCTGCATCGATCTCCGAGTTCATGGGAAGGCGCCTCTCTGGAACATCGTGGGACTTTCTTCTATGTAAACATCGCATCTCTCCCCCATTCTTGGGATTTCTCCGGGTGGTGGGAGTATGTCACGTACTCTCTACAACATCTATTACTTCTATACTTTTCTCTTACCATCCGCTAACATCGCCGGTCTAGTGCTGCTACACCTGCATCGTGTGTTACGCTTGCTCGATCAGCTCATTACAGACTGTGGTGCTCCCCGCCGCTCTTCCTTTCCCGCCGCTACGTCACGCATACGTCGTCTCCTTTCTAGCATGTTCTGGACTTGGCCTCGTGCTACTATATAAGAGTGCTCCACCTTCATAACGGCAGATAGGCATTGCGTGGAAATATGTAGTGGGGGGAGCAGTTATTTTTGCAAGTGGCTGGTACGTTGTGATTATTCATTAGTTACCTGGAACGCCACTTTTCAAAATTCATCGCATGAGCTGGGTGAGCAAAAAGTGATCATGAACGTCTGTGCTGTTTTCGTTTGAAAACTTACTAACGATAGGCCCTTCAGGCATTAATAGCTACCTGAACTTCATTCAGTGTGAAAAATTTGAGCACTTAATATCTCCAGTCCATTTTAACTTTACACTGTGAACTTTCAATGGACAAATGTTTGAAGTGTACTTAAGTGAAAAACTATCTGTTCAAGAACACGTCTACATAGTATAATCTAAGCAGCCTAATCGTTTCTTTCTCCCTCCCTCCCTCTCTCCCCTATCTTCCGATTTTCCCTTTATCTACTATTTTATGGAACTAATTTCTGTTTTCTACTTGTGTGTTGTTAAATTTCTAACCCTGCTGGTTTTAATAATCGGAATTGTGGCCTTTATCCATCTTCGTTCGTAAAATTGTTACCTCTTTTTTTCTTAAGTTCTCCAAATATCGTGTCAAATATTACCATGAATTGATCTTTCTAGAACTGTTTTGTGTTTTAAACATTTCTACCAAGAGCGTCATTGTTACAAAAACTATAATGATTAACTTGCTTTAATGTGCAACGTCCCTTGTTATACTGATGAACCTTTATTTTCCCCATACAAGTCTTACTCTATCAATACAGGAATTATATCATTTATTTTATTGCAGCTACATCATATCCGCGACATGCTACGCAATTACACTGACTGACAGAGCAAATGCAACACCAAGAAGGAGTGGTTCGAAATGGATGAAAGTTGGGGAAAAAACAGAGACGGCACGGACGAATAATTGATGTTTATTTCAAACCGATATGCAGGTTACACAATGCGCACGGCATCGACTCAGTAGGATGTAGGACCACCGCGAGCGGCGATGCACGCAGAAACACGTGGAGGTACAGAGTCAGTAAGAGTGCGGATGGTGTCCTGAGGGATGGTTCTCCATTCTCTGTCAACCATTTGCCACAGTTGGTCGTCCGTACGAGGCTGGGGCAGAGTTTGCAAACGGCGTCCAATGAGATCCCACACGTGTTCGATTGGTGAGAGATCCGGAGAGTACGCTGGCCACGGAAGCATCTGTACACCTCGTAGAGCCTGTTGGGAGATGCGAGCAGTGTGTGGGCGGGCATTATCCTGCTGAAACAGAGGATTGGGCAGCCCCTGAAGGTACGGGAGTGCCACCGGCCGCAGCACATGCTGCACGTAGCGGTGGGCATTTAACGTGCCTTGAATACGCACTAGAGGTGACGTGGAATCATACGCAATAGCGCCCCAAACCATGATGCAGCGTTGTCTAGCGGTAGGGCGCTCCACAGTTACTGCCGGATTTGACCTTTCTCCACGCCGACGCCACACTCGTCTGCGGTGACTATCACTGACAGAACAGAAGCGTGACTCATCGGAGAACACGACGTTCCGCCATTCCCTCATCCAAGTCGCTCTAGCCCGGCACCATGCCAGGCGTGCACGTCTATGCTGTGGAGTCAATGGTAGTCTTCTGAGCGGCGGCCGGGAGTGCAGGCCTCCTTCAACCAATCGACGGGAAATTGTTCTGGTCGATATTGGAACAGCCAGGGTGTCTTGCACATGCTGAAGAATGGCGGTTGACGTGGCGTGCGGGGCTGCCACCGCTTGGCGGCGGATGCGCCGATCCTCGCGTGCTGACGTCACTCGGGCTGCGCCTGGACCCCTCGCACGTGCCACATGTCCCTGCGCCAACCATCTTCGCCACAGGCGCTGCACCGTGGACACATCCCTATGGGTATCGGCTGCGATTTGACGAAGCGACCAACCTGCCCTTCTCAGCCCGATCACCATACCCCTCGTAAAGTCGTCTGTCTGCTGGAAATGCCTCCGTTGACGGCGGCCTGGCATTCTTAGCTATACACGTGCCCTGTGGCACACGACAACACGTTCTACAATGACTGTCGGCTGAGAAATCACGGTACGAAGTGGGCCATTCGCCAACGCCGTGTCCCATTTATCGTTCGCTACGTGCGCAGCACAGCGGCGCATTTCACATCATGAGCATACCTCAGTGACGCCAGTCTACCCTGCAATTGGCATAAAGTTCTGACCACTCTTTCTTGGTGTTGCATTTGCTCTGTCAGTCAGTGTATTAGTGGAATTAAGGAGATCAGTGGCGCTGCCCTCGACGAGTAGATGCAGCACGCGTCGCAGACTTATGTAGCCAAGCGCGCTAATTCAAACATGCAAACTTTTACGCTTTCTAGAGGTTGAATGAGTTCATTCACGAAAGAAAAGTTTCGGCCGTTATATTATTCTTGGTTCATTTAACGTGTGTGCAAAACTGACGTATGATCAGTGATTCCCTGGTACGTGACCTTGCTTTGCTAAAATACAACCTGTGACAATAATGTTCGGTGAATGAAGTCAGAATGATCGATCCAGCAACACTGGCGACTCGCAACGCTGCACCTGCGTAGCAGCAGGTTTTGACCACCTGCTCCCAACGTTGTTCAGTTGAGCATCGTGTGGGTGCCGTGTAAGACCTGTTTGACTCAGTGCGTGTTTAGTGCGTTGGTTTTTAAATGCGAACGGGAACATGAACGACCAAAAGGTCAATGTACAGATTTGTTTTAAGCTTGAAAAAAACACCGAAAAAAAACGGATGCGATGCTGGTGCGTGTTTATGAAGATCAAGCACTGTCCTTGAAGTGTGTGTGTGCGCTAGTGGTTCGCCCGTTTTCGAGGAGGGTGGGAAAGTGTTTCTGACAACGCCCTTACCGGAAGACCGGCGACCGCCGTCAGTGGCGAAAACATTCAAATAGTGAGGACATTAATCACGAACGATCGGCGATTAACTGTGCACATGATATTGGATGAACTGCTCATTAACCGTGAATCCGCATCTTTTGCCTCTGTACCCTGTCATATACTTTCTCTAGACCTACGAAACAGAAACACAACTATCTATTCCTCTCGTAAAATTTTTCAGTTACCTGGCGCATACTGAAATTCTGATCCTGACAGCCCCTCTGTAGTGTGGAATCATCCTGGTTCCATCCAACTTCCTCTCAACCACTGATCACACCCTCCGTTCCAAGATGCCAGTGAATACTTTGCCTGGTATAACAATTAATGAGATACCTCGATAGTTGTTGCAAACCTTCCTGTTCCCTTGCTTATCGGTAGGTGCAATTACTGCTTTTTTCCGGTCTCAAGGTGCCTTACCAACACTCCGTGTCAATCTTACTACTCTGTGAAGCAATTTCATCCCTGCCTTCTCACTACACTTCATAATTTCAGGTCTAATTTCGTCTATTTCTGCTGCGTTATGACAACGGAATTTTTGCCATACTTTCCACTTTCTCAAGCGTTATTTCACCAACATCATTTTCCTCCACTCCATGAACTTGGTTGTTCACACCACCAGGGAGATTTCCTTTTAATTTTAGAATATTTTCAAAATATCCCCCCCCCACCTGTCCAGTGATTCCGTGGGATCCATTCTGAGTTCACCTGAATTATCCAAAACATTGTTCATTTCATTTTCCCTCCCTTCCTCAGATTATTTATTATTGTACATAAAGGTTTCCCTGCTGCCTGATATACAGGTAATTGCCAAAATCTTCCCACGACTTCTTTTTGGATTTAACAACAAATTGTTTTGCTCTATTTCTTTCATCTACGTACAAGTTCCTTTCTGTATCGGCCCTTGATTGTAGCCATTTCTAATGAGCCTTTTATTACGTTTACAAACTGCTCTCACTTTATCATTCCACCAAGGTGTTCGCTTTTTCATATCTTTACACACAGTTGTTCCTAGGCATTCCCTTGCTGTTTCTACTACAGCATCCCTGTATGCAACCCATTATCTTTCTATATCCTGAACCTGCCTACTGTCCAGTGTTCGAAACTTCTCACTAATCATATCCATGTACTTCTGTCAAATTTCCACGTCTGGGAGATTTTCTGCCCTTATTCGTTGGCACAAAGATTTCACTTTCTCTACCCTAGTCATAGAGACACTTAGTTCATTACAGATCAGATAGTGGTCTGCATCATCGAAAAATCCCCGGAAAACCCATACATTCCTAACAGACTTCCTGAGTTCGAAGTCGGTTAAGATATAGTCTATTTTGGATCTGCTACCCCTAGCCTCCCGCCTGTAGCGCTGAATAGCCTTATGCTTGAAGAATGTGTTCACAACTGCTAAACCCATACTAGCACAGAAGTCCAGAAAACGCTTCCCATTCCTATTAGCTTCCATATCTTCCCACATTTACCAATCACCCTTTCGTAGCCTTCAGTTCTATTTCCAATTCTAGCATTGAAATCGCCAATTAGCACTATTCTATCCGTGCGGTTGACCCTGACTACGAAGTCACTCAGTGCTTCATAAATGTCAACTTAATTTCTACATTCTTTCTTCCATAAACCCCATTTATTTTGATTCTCCCCATCGAATTCCATTCCGTTCGCCAAGTTGTTTCCAAGGTGTCCCTCGCCAGTCAAATGGAAGTGGGACACCGTTACTCCCATAGGTCCGAGGCTTGCTTAAAATATTTTGAGCTCGGTAAATTCATGAAGAAGGATGCTACCCTACTTACACATAGTCCAAGTTAGGATCTCTCCTCTAACGGGTTAGGGACCAACGGTGGATTGTATAGTCCTAGCCGCCTGAGCACAAGGAGGGCCATGACTCAGAATGTGTCCGAGATGCCCACTTCCATTCAATAGCAACTGGTATCCCGACTCTCAGAACCACTTACTAGGCCACTCAACCGTTGCCCATGGTTCACGAACTAGGACGTGACTACAGTAACCCACACCATGAACCATTAATACCAGCATATACCTGTATATTTAAAACAATTCTATATTCCTTAGGTGACGTACACTATGCATGTTGTAGTAGGCTATATGCAAAACAAAATTCACAATAATTTTACTTGAAGAAATTGATTTTATAAAGCCTTTTTATTTATTCCTCTTCATTAACAATGATTTTATGGTAAATTCTCGACTGTGAGGCACAGGAGTGCGAATGCAGAATTCTTTCAGTTCGATTCCCGATCGGTCTGACAATTTTGACTGAATAGAAAGTGAGTATCAATTTCAATAATAGAGTGCCAAGGAAGTGAGAGGTGCAGAGTAACCAACAACACACGCGCAGACGGCGCCAGAAATTTAGAAGCAAGTATCAGAAATATGACCGATTAAAAATATGAACTGCGGAATTCTCAAAAACGACATTGTCCAGGAAATCGTTGAGAAAGAATACGATATATGAGTAAGGTAATGTGTTCAAGGGTTAATTTGAAAACGGGGTAGCACCTGAGAGGTAGGCAACCCGCAGATCAAGGGTCAAAAACCTACTTAAAAAAAAACTGACATCGAATCCTACCTGTATTTTAGACAGCTGGGGCAATGGTTCCGGTTCCCCTCCGGGGTCGGCCGACCGCTGCCTTCGACGTGTTCCCAACCACTAGCTCGCCCTTGGCCCTACATTTATCAACAGACCAGAAATCCACAACTTGGTTCTGATTACTGATTGGTTGTAAGCGATCACATGCTTACGCATGCGTACTAGGGTATATTGGGACTTCATATTCTTCTTTAGAACCATCACAGATATTTGTTTTCACCGATACCTACAAGGATGCATTTTTTCGCTCGTAGACTACTTCATTATATTTCTTGTATGAGTTTCTGTATGTTTCATGTTTTTCATCCCGTAAGTCTTCATGTTGACGACACTATTTAGTGATATCTAAACGACTTCCGTTATGAGACCCTATTGTAGATTTTATTATTTTATTTCACTACTTCTTTAATCATCTGTCCATCTAGTCATTATTCTTATCATGTAAAGTTCAGATACCGTAATTGAGGTATTCGTTTGTGAACGCAGAAATAAATCACGTTAAGAGGAAAAGAATCACCATTGCTTGCTCATGTGTGTGAGTATGTTAAGATATTCAATAAGTGCTCACTATGATTTCAGAGGTTTGGCATCTTATCCCAAACGATAGAATACCCCTATGATAAGTGTAAGCATCGCGGAAGCCTCATATATGGAGTTTTCCGGATGTGATGAGGCAAGAACACTTCAATGGGTTATTATCCTTAAAAAATTGGCTAAAATCTATTGATGTGCATGTGATGTGTGTCGATAGTTAATTTCCTCAGAATCAAGGGTTAGCTGAAGGTAATGTATGAGGTAATCCATACTATTTGGCTTATTCTCAATCCCAGCAGGCTCTCTAAACATTTTATCCCCATACCAGAGCAGTAGGATCTGATTATGGCTTCTGATTTGTAGACGTTAGATTATCACGCTTCCGCATTGTTCGGAAGGTATTTAGGTATTATTCACAGTGAATTAATAAAACTATTATATA
This sequence comes from Anabrus simplex, assembly GCF_040414725.1. Lineage (NCBI taxonomy): Eukaryota > Metazoa > Arthropoda > Insecta > Orthoptera > Tettigoniidae > Anabrus > Anabrus simplex. The sequence continues at coordinate 946,484,293 of NC_090266.1, read as the reverse complement.
TCCTCCCAGCCCCCTAAATTCTTGCAATCACCGGGCGCGTTGGCCGTTAGGTTAGGGGCGCTCAGCTGTGAGCTTGCATCCTGGAGATAGTGGGTTCGAACCCCACTGTCGGCAGCCCTGAGGATGGTTTTCCTTTTTTTCCATTTTCACACCAGGAAAATGCTGGGGCTGTACCTAAATTGAGGCCACGGCCGCTTCCTTTCTACCCCTAGTTCTTTCCTATCCCATCGTCGCCATAACACCTACCTGTGTCGGTGCGACGTAAAGCAATATGGAAGCTGCAGGGGTATGGGTGGTGCTGAGAATGGCATTTGGAGCACAACTATGTCTGAGTGTTATGGAAGGTGATAATCATAGGATCAGTCGTGCTGCAGTAGCACCTTTTGGTCCAGTGAGGAAAGCAATGGCAAACTACCTCACTCCTCATCTTGCCTAGTACGCCCCATTTTGGTGCTGCCATTGGTTTTTGCGGTTTCCCTATAACTGCATAGCCTTTGGTGGTGCTGCCCCTCGGCTGATGACCTAACAGACAGATCCATGGTTGATCAAATACGATAACAATTAAATAATTAAGTAAACAACTATTTTAATACGACGATAATAATACATATTACGTGAGCTAAAGATTTAAATTACTTCGCAATAAAATAACGCGAAGTCCAAATGTACAGTAGTGCGCATGCGTGAGCATGTGAACGCTTACAACCAATCAGTAACCAGAACCAAATCTTGGATTTCTGGTCTGTTGATAAATGTAGGATCAAGGGCGGGCTAGCGGTGGGGAAGACGTCGAAGGCAGCGGTCGGTGGACCCTCAGAGGGGAAACTGGAGCTATTACTCCAGCTGTCTAAAGTACAGGGAGGACTCAATGTCGGTTTGTTTTAAAGCACGTCGTTGACCCATGTTATGCGAGTTGCCTACCCCAAAGGCGCTACCCCCATTTTCAATTAAACCCTTCAAAAACTTCCCTTACACATATCGTATTTCAACGGAACCATTTCCTTGGCATCGTCGATTTTCAGAATTCCTTCATATTTACTCAAGTATTTCAGAAATTTGATTCTAAGTTTCTGAAGCAATCCGTGTCGCCCCTATGACACATTCTACTCTGCTTTTCCTATTGGTTGCTCTAAACCTCTCACTTCGTTGTTTCTCTATCAATGAAAGTTATATTCATTTACTATTCAGTAAAAATTATCTGTCCTACTGGAATTCGAACTCCAGTGTTCAGCATCCATAGTTCAGCACGTTTCCCCAGTTCCATACATACTATGGGGCGTTGTCATTGGGGTACTGGGTAGTGAATTTCTGATGAGAAGTGAGCTAAAAGAACCATTCGCGCTGATAAGTGGAAGTATAAGAGCGGGCTAGTTGTTCGGAACATGACAAAGGCAACTGTCGTTCGATCCTACTGTCTTAAATACAGGGAGGTCTCTTCGCCGGATTATCCGAAGTACGTTGTTGACTCTACTGTACAGGTTGCCTACCTCACAGGAGCATGCTTCACTTTCAGCCCAACCTTGAACACAGTCCTTTACTCATATCACATTAATTTCTTCCAGTAGTATAATACACGGATTCGGCGGCCGCCACCGCCACCGAGCTCCCAGAGGCCACCTCCACCACCACCACAGCCAGAGGCCTCCCAGATGCCTCCTCCACCACCACCACAGCCAGAGGCCTCCCAGATGCCTCCTCCACCACCACCACAGCCAGAGGCCTCCCAGAGGCCTCCTCCACCACCACCACAGCCAGAGGCCTCCCAGAGGTCTCCTCCACCACCCGCGGGAAATTTGAATTTGTAAACAAAGCCACGTGCTTTTTGACAGCTGTCATTGACAACAACGCATCGCTAACCTCAGTACTGCCATCTTGACGGGCCTAAACCTCAGTAGTACCAACTTAATCTAACTAGCGCGAGATAAAAAAATCCACGTGTTTTTTGACAGCCACGTGCTTTTTTGACAGCTGTCAACGCCATCTTTAATCCAGAGAGCACCGTGCTGCCCTCTTTATCGTAGTAGATGTAAATTCGTCACCTGTCATCCGCAGTGCTGCCATCTTAACGGGAATAAAACCTTAGTGCTACCAACTTAACCTCACTAGCGCGAGATAAACAAGTCCACTTGCTTTTCTGACAGCTGCCATCCGCCATCTTCAATCTATAGAGCACCGTGCTGCCCTCTTTAGCTACTTACCTTTGAAATGTGGTGGCGGATAATTTGAAAAATGCTTTTTGACAGCAGCCATCTTTGAACACCGTGCTGCCCTCTTTAGCTAGATACCTGTAGTGGCAGACAATTCTACGTGACAGCAGCCATCTTTGAGCACAGTGCTGCCCTCTTTGTGACGGCGGGAAATTCCACGTGCTCTTGTTTGGAAACAAATTCACGTGCTATTTTCTGACAGCTGTCATCCGCCATCTTGCATCACAAACCTCAGTGCTACACTCTTTAGCTAGATACCTTTGAAATGTGGTGGCGGCAAATTCTACATGCTCTAGGTTGGAAACAAACCTATGCGCTTTTTTGACAGCTATCATCCGCCATCTTTAATCCAGAGAGCACCGTGCTGTCCTCTTTAGCTACTTACCTTTGAAATGTGGTGGCGGCAAATTCTACGTGCTCTTGTTTGGAAACAAACCCATGTGCTTTTCTGACAGCTGTCATCCACCATCTTTAATCCAGAGAGAACAGTGCTGCACTCTTTAGTTGAAATGTGGTGGCGGCAAATTCCACGTGCTCTTGTTTGGAAACAAACCATGTGCTTTTCTGACAGCTGTCATCCACCATCTTTAATCCAGAGAGAACAGTGCTGCACTCTTTAGTTGAAATGTGGTGGTGGCAAATTCCACGTGCTCTTGTTTGGAAACAAACCCATGTGCTTTTCTGACAGCTGTCATCCACCATCTTTAATCCAGAGAGAACAGTGCCGCACTCTTCAGCTGAAATGTGGTGGCGGCAAATTCCACGTGCTCTTGTTTGGAAACAAATTCTACGCGCTCTCCAGCTGTCATCCACCATCTTTAATCAAGAGAGCACCGTGCTGCCCTCTTTGTGGTGGCGGATAATTTGAAAAATTCTTTTCGACAAGCAGCCATCTTTAATCCAGAGAGAACAGTGCTGCCCTCTTTAGCTACTTACCTTTGAGGCGGTTAATTTGAAAAATTCTTTTCGACAAGCAGCCATCTTTAATCCAGAGAGAACAGTGCTGCCCTCTTTAGCTACTTACCTTTCAGGCGGTTAATTTGAAAAATTCTATTTAACAAGCTGCCATCTTTAATGAAAAGAGCATCGTGGTGCTATCTTGCAGGTAAATTTTACGTCACAGCTGTCATCCACCATCTTGCATTGCTAACCTTAGTGCTGCCCTCTTTAGCTACTTACCTTTGAAACAAAAAATCTATTTGACAAGCTGTCACCCGCCATCTTGCATCGCAAACCTCAGTGCTGCACTCTATGTGGTGGCGGATAACTTGAAAAAATATTTTTGACAAGCAGCCATCTTTAATCAACAGAGCACCGTGCTACCATCTTTAGCTACCGCCATCTTACATCGCTTACCTCGCTGCTGCACTCTTTAGTTGAAATGTGGTTGCGGTAAATTCGAACAAGTTTAATCACGCATCGGGAAAGCTAGAGTAAGCACGTGCTGCAGTGATGACGTCATCATGCATGTTTAGACTTGTCCGTTTTCTTAAGAGTAAGTCGGTGTAAAGGAATGCAATAAGTATGCATCATAAAAACAAGAGTTTGCATGTGCTGCAGTGATGACGTTATTGTGCATGTTTAAACCCGTTCGTTGACTAAAAGCTTTAGTCTTCGAGAAACAGTGATAGAGAGTGGAGTGCAAACATGACGAAAACATTAATAGTTGATGTGCAAGGCTTTAAAGTAAACGGAAACAAATTTGTGTTTAAAGAGGTGGCTGTGTTAGATTGCAGTGTGTTGTGGGCACCAAAACTTGTTAGTTTAGTATTTAGTCCACCGTTCCCTTACTGTTTGCAAACAGATGAAGATAAAAAGCAGACTCAGTGGATTGAAAACGACTTAGGTTTGAAGTGGGAGGAAAAAGGAATACCTTATCGTTTTCTACCTTTAATGATGAATGCACATTTGTAAAGAGCAGATCTTGTTCTTTTAAAGGGTTGTGAAAAGAAAGAATGGTTGCATGATTTTCTACCATCATCGTGTGAAGTTATCGACATGCATGAATTGGGGTGCCCATCATTTAAAACTCTTCCGAAAGAGCATAGTAGAGAAACAAGTAAACAGTCTTTACAACATGTATGCATGCTCTTTGATTGGTTGTGTTGCAGTGCATGCCGGGAAGTGAACAACATATGTAAACTGCAATATCGAAATAACCTTAGTGTAAAAGAAACATTTGTAGAGTAAAGACATCATGTCATTTCTAACAGATACTAAGTGTAACGCAGTTGAAAAGGCGATCGTAAAGTTTTATGCATGCAAAAAGAATGTAAACACTTTTACTGAAGAAGAGTTAAATGAATTACCAAAGGCATTTTTGGTTAATGTAGCTGCGAATGCTGTAAAGAAGGTTTGGGATAAGGTGCCTCGTGAGTGGACTCAAGATCCTGTTTTGTCAGAGCTTCAAACTTGTAGTTTACATCATGAACACGTGAGTTTAGGTAGAAGACCTTCTGTGAGACAGTGCCGATCATGTCAGCTAATTAAACTGTATCACGGACCTAAAACTAACGAGTTGTCTTCGCTTATAAACACTTATCATGGCTGTGGAGAGAGTAAACAAGGAAAAGGTGAAGAAACGTGCTGGGAGAAAGATGAGGAAGCATGTTGGGCGTGGACTCATCAATAGAGTGATTGATCTTCTTTTCTTCGTGCTTCATCTCCCCTGCGGCCCTAGAACACGTTCGCCTGACACGTAGTTACATGCTGCCTGCATAGAGTATGTCGTGTAGCTGTTAAAATGTGCTCCGTAAAGTTATGCAGTGTATGTGTGTGTGCGTTATTACCTAGTGCTTTAGCTGCTAGGAAGAATATAGCAGCACTTGTCGTTGTTGGTGTAATAAAACGAAAACTGAGTGACAAAGACCGTAAAATAAACAAAGGATAAAAATGTATATATATATTCTAAAATAAATATGAATTGTCAAAACATATTACAGGTGTTGTTTAATCCTACAGCATGTCCTAGTGACTTAGAAGAAAGGAGAGGTAGAGGATTAATAGAAAACACACATAAGATTTAAAGTACATCCTCTTTATTAATCCATGAATTAAAGCTGTTATTAAAACCAAGCCATTTAACATACAGTTTATTGCCACGACGTCGAATAACACGTTCAACTAAATAGTGATCAGGATATTTTGTTTTCTGCAGTTCTTCGATGTAGAATCCTCCTTCAATAGGCTGTCCTCTGAGATCGCGAAGTAAATACGTAACTGGATTAGTAAGCTTAACACTTCTGATTTGAAAAATTTCAGTGCTCCAGTTAGGTGTGTATCCGTTTGCAAAGATAGACTTGTGTTTGCTGATGTGAACAAAATCACCTTCTTTAAAGCGATGGCGACGTGGATCAGCTGTTTTAATTACAAGATGAATAGCATTTATACGAGGTGTATTCTTTGTAACAAGACGTGGCTTTGTTCCGATAGTACGATGAGGTGTATCGTTGTAGGTAGATAAAAGTCTAGGTAGCAGATCAATCTAACGATATGAACCTTGCGCTGTAAATTCTCGCCACATCATTGTTTTGAGTGTACGATTAAAGCGTTCTACAACACTTGCCTTGAGATTGCTGAACGTAGAGTAGTGTTGAATGCCAAGTAACTTGAGGTAAGAAGAAAAATCCTTGTTGTAAAACTCTTTACCTTGATCAGTTTGAAGAAGCCTTGGGCAGCGTTTCGATTCTTCAACAATATGTTTAAATGCTTCTTTAACTTGAGCTGCTGTTTTAGAACGCACGGGTTGTGCAAAAGCAAACTTCGAGTACACATCGATAACAGTAAGCAGATACTTATACCCCTTATTACTAGAGGCATATGGAATCATTTCTACTAAGTCTGCTTGCCAGAGATCATCTTTTCCTCGTGTAATAACGCGTCTGCGACAGTAGGTGCGACGTGCTGGTTTATGTAACTCATGTGCGATGTTTACCTTTACAGGTGAGATCTTCTCTTGACGAGCCATTACAAAATAATACCGGCATAACGTAGTTCTCTTTCTATTTCTAGAATTTCTGATCCGTGACCAGTGTGACCAGCCTCTTGCGATGCTCTTAAAAGTTGTAATCGTTCAACGAGTAAGTTTGGGTCATTCCAGTATCTTACATCCACATACGGCAACAAAGGCTTGTAGATAACATCAAGACTACGTGCAGTCGGAAACAGCTTAGAAATAAACTCACGATACTTGTAACTCTTATTCGCATTTACAGCTTCTGTTCTCTTGTAATTACGTCGTGTTGCGTCAGTAGCAAAAAGTATTGCTTTATATTTTTTAAGATCATCTTGTAAAATTATACCCTTGTCAGGTATTCGTGAGAAAAGAAGTTCTAAGAGTCCTTTCGTAGGTTTATAGGTAACACCGTTTACAATGAGTTTGTTGTTATTAATCTTAACATTTGAATTTCCTATCCGGAAACAGTCATCTTCGTAGCGAATACCGTAGGTAGTGTCAGTTTGTCCTGTAAAAAGTTTTTCTATATAAGGTGCAAAGAGAGATCCATAGGTATTTTGAATAAAAGTTCTAAACTGATTGCGATACTCTGGTGTAATCATAACCTCAGACAAAGATGGTAGATTTTGCGTCGATGTAGTAGGTGTTTCAGCAATAACATCTGTAGTTAAAAACTCAACACGCTTAGATGGTGATGTATAATTAAGTTCTTCTTCTCCTTCTTCTTTATCTTCATCTTCCTCTTCCTCTTTTTGATCTACATCCGGCTTCTTCTCTTCCGTATCTTCTTCATGCTTTTCTTCTTCATATTTCTCTTTATGATATGATGTTTGCATAGAAGCAAAACTTGAAGTAGACTGCGGTAATGAAGTAGAATTAAAAATTTCTTTGAGTGGTGTACTTAGTTGTGTTTTTAAAAATAAATCCGTGTCTGCTTGAATACGTTTAAGCTCCTTAAATTTCCGTCGAATATTGTTTCGAGCTTGGATGATATGTTTTGTGATCTCCTTGCTAGATGTTAACATGATGATGGTTTTTAATCAAGTAGTTACTGTAATTCTGTGTTAATGCATATAAAATGATCGAAACCCATACGATATCGTCCATGCTGTACATCACTTTCTTTATCAATAACTAAAAAGCTGTAACGGTGTAATGACCAACATTTAGCACAAATACGTTTAAAGTCATCGAATGTCATATCAGTGTTAACATGATCGTTATACACATGTCTCATGTTGCGCTCATCTTGCCAAAAAAGCACAATAACATTTGCGTTGTCGCGTATCAACTGCTTAGGCACACGAGAATAGGTTTGGCATAAATAGATGCAATCAACATATTTATGCCGACCCATACTCAAGAACGCACGAATAACGTTTTGCTGTTCTGTTGCGACATCATCAAAGATCATAAGAGAATTAGGAAGCACATCGTCTGGTGATGGTACTTGCTCACTCGAATTAAATTTTAAATATCTTATTCCATCTTTAACTAGATCGTGCATTACAGTTTGTAGAATAGTATATAGCGGCTGATAGAGTGACTTTGCGAAAACGTAAATATTCTCGAAGCGTACACCATTTACAGAAGTAATAAGTGTGAGTAAAAGATTTGTTTTCCCGCATCCCGACGGGCCTGATATAATACATCAAACAGTAAAAGGAAACAACGTTCCAGGACGTTTTCCTGTAGTTGTACTAGAACTAGGTAAGACATGTGGTACAATGTCGGTAACAGGTAGCGTGTCTTGCTGCTTTATAATCTTCATGATAACTGAATCATAAAGTACGTAATAGTAATATATATATTAAACGAAACAAGAGGTAACGGTTAGTTTATGATTTGCTCTTGACTAGTAAAGTCGTGTCCAGCATGGTGAAACAACGATATCCAAACGACATGAAGAAGAAGAAGAAGAAGAAAGTAAAAGCTGTTGGATGGAAAGATGTTATAAAGGCTGCGCAAAAAGCTATTCGAGGGGAATACAATCCCCGTGTAGCTATCACTAAAGCGTTACGCGCAGCAAGAGCGAGAATTTCTCCAAAATGCAGAGCAATATTTAGTAAACGTGCACGAATTATTTCTGTACCAAAACGAGGAGGATTTCTTCCTGCGCTGTTTGCTGGCTTAGCAGCTTTAGGGTCATTGCTAGGTAGTGCTAGTGCTGTAGCGAGAACTGTCAAAGCTGTAGAAGAAGCGAAACAACAGTTGAAAGAGAGTGAACGTCATAACAAGACGATGGAGGCAATTGCGTTACGAGGCAAAGGTGTGAACATGAAGCTAGCGCCATACAAGAAAAGACTTGGTATCTACATTTCACCAAAAAACGTCTACTGAATGCACTGCCATATCGAGCTCTAACGCATGATGAAGTTTTTACGTTTGCTAAACAACAAGGAATTCATTATTTTCGAGGAGTGTATATGCGCGATCAACTACCAGCGCGCCCACGTGAACGTGAAAGTGCCGTAATTAACTTAGACGACAGTCGTGGACCTGGAACTCATTACGTTGCTTATGTAAAACGTAAATCTAAAGTATGGCATTTTGATAGCTATGGAGACATACCTCCTCCTTTTGAGCTCATACGTTATTTCGGAAGCAGTGCAGACATTGTTTACAATAAAAACCGTGTGCAAAACTTTAATACACGCATGTGCGGACGATTATGTCTTATGTTCTTATATCAAACCCAGACAGTAGAGAAAATGCATTAGTGTCTACGTGATGACGAAAAGTGAAAGAACGTTTGCTGTACGTGGAGAAGGACCTGAAACAACCGTCTATTTTAATCCACCAATCGAACTTGGTTATCAGCCGCATAGTCTTGGACTAGTATCGTTTGAAAGCTACAATAAAATCTATAATGTGCGTGATGGTTTAAACAAATTCTATTACGATGAGTATGTGCTAACACTACCTTCAGGTAGTTATACAGTAGACGATATTCATGACTATATTGAAAGTACGTTAATTGATCAGTTTGGGGAAGATAGTTTTAGTAATCATAATTACAAGTTCTCCATCACTATAAGCAACATTACACATAAATGTGTTATTGAATCATCATTTAAGATTGACTTCAAATCACAACCTGATTCGATTGGACCATTGCTTTGATTTTCATCGAGGGAGCTCCTACCGAACGTACGTTACGAGTCTGATCAACCTATAAAACTCTTCGATGATTATAATGTGAACATTACTTGTAATATTATTACAGACTTGAATAGTAATCTACAACCTTCGCACGTCCTGCACGACTTTATTGTTACAGAGGAACGTGGATATACTATTTGTGAGAAACCAGCAGTAGTTCTTTATCATCCTGTGTCTGTAAAACACATTAGCAACATTACTCTTAGACTTGTAAATAAACATAATCAGCTTATTCATTTAGATCAGCACGCGTACGTAGCTTACAAACTACATCTTAAACCAGTAGAAAACCATCTATAAAACACGGTGCACATTCCGAAGACATACTACATGTGCGCAGAGACTCATCGAGTTAACAGATACCCATAAGCAGATACTCCAAGATTTAGGATATACACTACTACAACAGAATGGAAGAAATGCTAGACATTACGAATACAGTAGAAAGTCGTGAAGGTGTAGTACGAAGTGAGCTTCATTCCTATCAACCATTTACGTTTGGATTAAATAACAATGATGAAATTCATTTTATTATTAATCAACAAGATGTTTACACCTTACCACACGAAAGCTACCTCTATATTGAAGGACGACTAGAAAAGTCTGATGGAAGTGGACCAAGCACTTCACAACTAAACAACCATGCTCTAGCTTTTCTCTTTTCTGAAGCGCGATATGAAGTAAATAATGTTGAAATAGATCGAACGAAGAATGTTGGTATTACAAGTGCAATGAAACTCTACCCTTCTTTCTGTGATGAAGAAAGTAATCTTTTGCGGATGGCTGGATGGTGTCCAAAAGCTACTAACAACTGGATGATTAATGAGGATGGAACTTTTACGGGTATGTTATCACTGAAACATATTTTTGGATTCCCAGAAGACTTTACACGTATTATAATCAACGCAAAACAAGAGCTTATTCTAATCCGTGATCGAAGTGATTACAATTCTCTTAAAGCGGTAGAAACACCAGTAGAATCGAAAATAACACTGCATCGTATACTGTGGCGGATTCCACATGTAACCTTATCTGATCGTGAAAAACTTCGATTGCTCAAGGTTGTAGAAAATGATACACCATTACCTATACGTTTTAGAAGTTGGGAGCTGCATGAATATCCTGTGTTACCACCTACAAACAAGCATAGCTGGCCTCTTAAAACATCACGTTTTACTGAGAAGCCCTTGTACATTATTTTTGGATTTCAAACTAATCGTAAATTCAATCACGAAAAAGATAGCTCACTGTTTGATCACTGTAAATTAAGACACGTTAGACTATATCTCAACGGAATTACGTATCCCTACGAAAACATAGACATTAACATTGAGAAAAATAAGTTTGGGATGCTCTATGACATGTTTTGTAAATTTCAATCATCGTATTATCAGAAAGAAGATCGTCCGCTATTTACACCTCAAGAATTTAAAAATAAAGCACCGATTGTAGTTATAGACTGCTCTTATCATGAAGAATCTATAAAAGAATCTCCAGTTGATATTCGTTTAGAATTTGAAACATCTGAAAACATTCCTGCTAACACAGCAGCCTATTGTCTTATTATTCATATGAGTGATGTTACTTACCATCCGCTAACAAATATTCTTACGAGACTATATATAAGAATAGATCTTTATCATTTTCATTAGTGTGTGCTTCGACATCGTACGCTATGGAACAAAACTGTAAATGTGCATGCTGTTTGCATGCTCATACGCAACATCTTATTTATCTTACACGAGTGAGTGAGGCTATTAAGATGTTCTATAAACATAGATCGTCGATGCCGAAACATCTTATTCAATACTTACCACCAGGATTTTTATATACGTACGCTGCCTCTTACGTACATAACTTTTGGGACATCCTTCCCCTACACAGTAAGATGTCGATCGAAGTAGCTTTATGCAGAACTTGTGAACGACATTACAAGCATCGAGGAGAAAATGGTGATGATGATTGGGATGGACCAAATCCGAGGATTGAACACTGTACACAGTGTATGAATGAACTTTCTCTAGTACCTCATGATGATGATGATTCCGAAAAGGAATAAAACAAGGGAAGAAGTATATGATCTTCTCTGTAAAGCATAACATACTTAGTATAATATATTTCTAAATGTTTTGTTTAATTTGAATGTTGCAGGAGGCATTTCAGAAGCATACGTTGTTAAGAAGCACACCAACCTTGTCAGCAGCAAAAACGAACACTGTTGTAGTACATTTGTAAATAAATATTTGATCGCATTCAAAAATGTTGTTCTTATTGCATTGCTTTACACCGACTTACTCTTAAGAAAAACGATCAGGTCTAAACATGCACAATGACGTTATCACTGCAGCACGTGCTTACTCTAGCTCCCCCGATGCACGATTAAACTTGTTCGAATTTACCGCAACCACATTTCAACTAAAGAGTGCAGCAGCGAGGTAAGCGATGTAAGATGGCGGTAGCTAAAGATGGTAGCACGGTGCTCTGTTGATTAAAGATGGCTGCTTGTCAAAAATATTTTTTCAAGTTATCCACCACCACATAGAGTGCAGCACTGAGGTTTGCGATGCAAGATGGCGGGTGACAGCTTGTCAAATAGATTTTTTGTTTCAAAGGTAAGTAGCTAAAGAGGGCAGCACTAAGGTTAGCAATGCAAGATGGTGGATGACAGCTGTGACGTAAAATTTACCTGCAAGATAGTACCACGATGCTCTTTTCATTAAAGATGGCAGCTTGTTAAATAGAATTTTTCAAATTAACCGCCTGAAAGGTAAGTAGCTAAAGAGGGCAGCACTGTTCTCTCTGGATTAAAGATGGCTGCTTGTCGAAAAGAATTTTTCAAATTAACCGCCTCAAAGGTAAGTAGCTAAAGAGGGCAGCACTGTTCTCTCTGGATTAAAGATGGCTGCTTGTCGAAAAGAATTTTTCAAATTATCCGCCACCACAAAGAGGGCAGCACGGTGCTCTCTTGATTAAAGATGGTGGATGACAGCTGAAGAGCGCGTAGAATTTGTTTCCAAACAAGAGCACGTGGAATTTGCCGCCACCACATTTCAGCTAAAGAGTGCGGCACTGTTCTCTCTGGATTAAAGATGGTGGATGACAGCTGTCAGAAAAGCACATGGGTTTGTTTCCAAACAAGAGGACGTGGAATTTGCCACCACCACATTTCAACTAAAGAGTGCAGCACTGTTCTCTCTGGATTAAAGATGGTGGATGACAGCTGTCAGAAAAGCACATGGGTTTGTTTCCAAACAAGAGCACGTGGAATTTGCCGCCACCACATTTCAACTAAAGAGTGCAGCACTGTTCTCTCTGGATTAAAGATGGTGGATGACAGCTGTCAGAAAAGCACATGGGTTTGTTTCCAAACAAGAGCACGTAGAATTTGCCGCCACCACATTTCAAAGGTAAGTAGCTAAAGAGGACAGCACGGTGCTCTCTGGATTAAATATGGCGGATGATAGCTGTCAAAAAAGCGCATAGGTTTGTTTCCAACCTAGAGCATGTAGAATTTGCCGCCACCACATTTCAAAGGTATCTAGCTAAAGAGTGTAGCACTGAGGTTTGTGATGCAAGATGGCGGATGACAGCTGTCAGAAAATAGCACGTGAATTTGTTTCCAAACAAGAGCACGTGGAATTTCCCGCCGTCACAAAGAGGGCAGCACTGTGCTCAAAGATGGCTGCTGTCACGTAGAATTGTCTGCCACCACAGGTATCTAGCTAAAGAGGGCAGCACGGTGTTCAAAGATGGCTGCTGTCAAAAAGCATTTTCCAAATTATCCGCCACCACATTTCAAAGGTAAGTAGCTAAAGAGGGCAGCACGGTGCTCTATAGATTGAAGATGGCGGATGGCAGCTGTCAGAAAAGCACGTGGACTTGTTTATCTCGCGCTAGTGAGGTTAAGTTGGTAGCACTAAGGTCTAGGCCCGTTAAGATGGCAGCACTGCGGATGACAGGTGACGAATTTACATCTACTACGATAAAGAGGGCAGCACGGTGCTCTCTGGATTAAAGATGGCGTTGACAGCTGTCAAAAAAGCACGTGGCTGTCAAAAAACACGTGGATTTTTTTATCTCGCGCTAGTTAGATTAAGTTGGTACTACTGAGGTTTAGGCCCGTCAAGATGGCAGTACTGAGGTTAGCGATGCGTTGTTGTCTGTCAAAAAGCACGTGGCTGTCAAAAAACACGTGGATTTGTTTACCTCGCGCTAGTTAGGTTAAGTTGGTACTACTGAGGTTTAGGCCCGTCAAGATGGCAGTACTGAGGTTAGCGATGCGTTGTTGTCGATGACAGCTGTCAAAAAGCACGTGGCTTTGTTTACAAATTCAAATTTCCCGCGGGTGGTGGAGGAGACCTCTGGGAGGCCTCTGGCTGTGGTGGTGGTGGAGGAGGCATCTGGGAGGCCTCTGGCTGTGGTTGTGGTGGTGGGGGTGGCCTCTGGGAGCCCGGTGGCGGTGGCGGCTGCCGAATCCGTGTATTATACTACTTCTTCCTAACCACTTCCAGTACTTCCCTACTTCAGACTTGTTTCTTTGTATTCTCGCACCGAGCTCGATAGCTGCAGTCGCTTAAGTGCGGCCAGTATCCAGTATTCGGGAGATCGTGGGTTCGAACCCCACTGTCGGCAGCCCTGAAGATGGTTTTCCGTGGTTTCCCATTTTCACACCATGCAAATGCTGGGGCTGTACCTTAATTAAGGCCACTCCTAGCCCCTTCCTCCCTCATCGTCGCCATAAGACCTATCCTTGTCGGTGCGACGTAAAGCAAATAACCAAAAAAACGTATTCTCGCATCCGTCATATTTCAGATATGCGCTTCCAAGTTTCTCCAGTCCTGCATATCCACGATATGGCATTATCTATTCATCCCTTGCGTCTAGGTTCTTATTGGCTGCTACGGTCCGCTCATTCCTTGATACTCTCTAACTAAGGGCTGCATCCATTTAACATTCAATAAAAATTCTCCGCCTCACTGGTATTCTAACACCAGCACTCACGATCGGCAATCTAAACGCGTTACCACGAGACTACACACTGTACCACAGTGGCATTGAGATATTGGGGAATGAAATGCAAAGGAGAATGGACACATTAAGAACCATTCACACAAGTACAACGAATTTAGTTTAGTGGGCACAGTAGTATAATAATATGTTGAAGTGAATTATTTCCAATATAGAAAACCTTTTTTCTTTCTTCTTCTTCTATTTCTTATTTTTCTTCCTTCCTCTTAATCTACTTACCCTCCAGGGTTCTTCTTCTTTCTTTCTTTCTTTCTTTCTTTCTTTCTTTCTTAAGCCGTTTACCCTCCAGGGTCAGATTTTCCCTCGGACGCAGCGAGGGATCCCACCTCTACCGCCTCAAAGGCAGTATACTGGAGCGTGAGACTTTGGGTCGAGGTATACTAGCGGGAAGTAGGACCAGTACATCCCCCAGGTAGCCTCACCACCTATGCTGAACAGGGGCCTTGTGAGGAGATGGGAAGATTGGAACGGATAGACAAGGAAGAGGGAAGGAAGCAGCTGTGGCCATAAGTATGGTACCATCTCGGCATTTGCCTGGAGGAGCAATGGGTAACCACGGAAAACCACTTCGAGAATGGCTGAGGAGGGAATCGAACTCCCCTCTGCTCAGTTTACATCCCGAGGATGAATGGTCCCCGTTATAGCCCTCATACCACTTTACAAATTTCGTCGCAAAGCAGGGAATTGAACCCGGGCCTACACGGGTGGCAGCTAATCACACTAAACCACTACACTACAGAGGCGGACGGTTTGAATATGGAGGAAAATAATATATCACAGCAGGCAGTGTACAACAGACAGGAATACAGAAAAATCATCAACAAAATTAAGGGATTCAAAGATCAAAGTAGAAAAAAACGGACCGGCAACAACTGGTCACGAGAACGTAAAGAAGCCCACTCCGAAAGGATGAAGAAGTACTGGGCCGATCGAAAGAGGAAGAACCGTAAATGAATGATACTTAACGTGGTCCATAGTAGACCTATTCGAAAACAAGAAGAATAATGTTATTTGAGTTACGTCCCACTAACTACTTTCACGGTCTTCTGAGACGCCGAGGTGCCGGTATTTTTTGCCGCAGGAGTTTTTTTATGTGCCAGTAAATCTACCGACACGAGTCTGACGAATTTGAGCACTTTTAAATACAACCGTACTGAGAAAAAATCGAACCTGCCACGTTGGGGTCAGACGGCCGGCGCCTCAACCGCCTGAGCCACTCAACCCAGGCCTCCAGGATAGGTTTTCCCCTTCTCACTCAGGGAGCGATCCCACCTCTACCGAGGGCAGTGTCCTGTAGCGTGAGAATTAGGGTCAGTGAATACAACTAGGTAGGAGGACCAGTACATCACCCGGGTGGCCTCACCTGCTATGCTGAACAGTGCCCTTGTGGGGGGGATGGGAAGATCGGCGGGGATAGACAAGGAAGGTGTAAGGAAGCGGCCGTGGCCTCAACTTAGGTACCATCCAGGCATGTGTATGTAGAGAACTGAGAAACCACAGAAAACCACTTCCAGGAGGGCTGAAGTGGGAATCGAAACTGCCTCTACTCCGTTGACATCCGGAGGCTGAGTGTATCTCGTTCCAGCCCTCGTACCACATTTCAAATTTCGTGGCAGAGCCGGGAATCGAACCCTGACTTCGGGGTGTGGCAGCTAACCACACTAACCACTACACAGCAGAGGCGGATAGTAACAAAAAGAATTTCAAGTTATAATTCGCTATTCAGCCCTTCCGTCTAGGTTCTTATTGGCTGCTACGCTCCACTCATTCCTTGACACTCTCAAACTAATGGCTACATCCATTTAACATTCAATAAATATTCTCCGACTCACCGGTATTCGAACTCCAGCATTCACCATCCGCACTCTAAGCGCGTAACCAAAGAGAATACACATTGCACCACAGTAAGTACTGTTCCAAGAGTAAATGTCGTAACGTAAAATTACCGATATAATAGTCAGTAATAGTAGTCCATTAGAAGCTAATTAACAACCATTGTATAGTCTACAAGTCCGCCTCTGTGGTGTAGTGATTAGTGTCATTAGCTGCCACCCCCGCAGGCCCGGGTTCGATTCCCATCTCAGCCCTCCTCGAAGTGGTTTTCCGTGGATTCCCAGTTCTCTTCCACAGAAATGCCTGGATGGTACCTAAGTTAAGGCCACGGCCGCTTCCTTCCCTCTTTCTTGTCCATCCCCCCCCCCCCTCCAACAAGGACACTTTTCAGCATAGCAGGTGAGGCAATCTGGGCGATGTACTGATTCTCCTCCCCAGTTTTATCCCCAACCCAATGTCCCACGCTCCAGGACACTGCCCTTGAGGCGGTAGGGGTTGGATCCCTCGCTGAGCCAGAGGGAAGTACCAAATCTGGAGTGTAAGCAGATTAAGAAAGAAAGAAAGAAAGAAAGAAAGAAAGAAAGAAAGAAAGAAAGAAAGAAAGTATAGTCTACAAAATAATTGTAATAAAAGGATAATAATAATAATAATAATAATAATAATAATAATAATAATAATAATAATAATAATAATAATAATAATAATAATAATAATTGGAGCACTAAAAATAGAGCACCTCAAGGTATAATACAGCGTGTCATTGACCTAACCGTGGCGTAGAACGTGACCTGGCGGAAGGTCAATGGACTTGCTATCCAGCTGGACTCGCACCAATGACATAGCACATTTTTTAACACCTCGCATTCTATGCTAGGGTGGAGTGGAAAGCGGAAATCATTAAGATAAGATTCTGATTTAAGTTCCTACGTATTTAAACAGAAATAAACATAAATATTTATATATTTCTAAATATTTGAGTGTGATTTCATCGAATCTGATGATGTTCATTCAAGAATGAAACATGTCATTCTATTTTAACTTGCTTCCTGGACAGTTTTCGGTAGTGACTTTGTGTGATGGACATGACTGTAGTGCTTGTAAATTTCAAACTTGCAATTTTCATTTCTGTTTGTCCTTAGCGATAACATACTGTAGTTAGGATACGTCTGAGCGTAGTTTAAAATTATTGTAATATATTGTAGAATCTTATTAATAATTAGCATATTAATTCTATGAATTTAAAATATTTCTGTAGTATAGCAGGAATATTTGTAGAAACTCCGTTACTAGAATTCTGTCTTAACTGCAGTTTAGAATTGTGTAATTCTTTTGTATTCCTTTCGGTATTCAGTAATTAACGGCATTTTTATCTTGTTTACGGTGTGTAAGGATAAGAATATAGTACAACTAAGCAGTATTGTGCTGTAGCAGTATATTAATTACCGTATTGTCGTGTGATCTTTGAGTACTACCCTAGACAACATTTCTATTGCACTGACTAAGTTATTTTATTTTTCCTTTTATTTTTATTTCTCCGTAAAGAATAGCTAAGGAGTGCAAGTGTAGGAGCTGTGGGTGTGGCCAGGCAATAAGGAGTAAGAGGGAGGGGTTGGAGAGTTTGAGGCAGATTATTAGGATTCTCTGAGAAGACAGGAAGGAAGGTAGGCCTCCCTCAAACAATGTACAGGATACAGTGGATGGAAAAAAGGGATGGGAAGGAAAGGGGGGAAATTATAGAAAACAGATGGTCTAATGCTTTAAAAGGAAGAAAACTCCAGGCTATGGGCTCTATTCAGGATCAGAATTCAGGACAGGTGTCTGTGAGAAATCGACACGAGTCACTGCAGGTAGAAGAACAGAGGGAAGATAATAATAATTTCTTGTGGCTATTTCTAGCCGGATACAGACCTTCTAAGGCAGACCCTCCGATGAGGGTGGGCGGCATCTGCCAATGTAGGTAACTGTGTGTTATTGTGGTGGAGGATAGTGTTATGTGTGGTGTGTGAGTTGCAGGGATGTTGGAGACAGCACAAATACCGAATCCCCGAGCCAAGGGAATTAAACATTAAGGTTAAAATCTCCTACCCGGCCGGAAATCGAACCCGGGACCCTCTGGGCCAATGTCCAGCATGCTTACCACTTAGCCATTGGAGTCGGACAGGGGGAAGACGAGGAACAGGGAACTGTTGCTGAGAAGTGTGGAAGAAGGACGAAGGGAAAATGTAGGAAAGAGAAATGTAGAGTAGAAGATAGGAAAAGAAATGTGAAACAGGGTCATGGGAGGGAGAAAAGGAAGGAGAAAGTAGCTTCTGCAGCTGTCAGCAAATATAGGACTGATCAGGAGGGGAGGGGATCAAATGAGGTAGGTAGGGTTGAGGCTATGGTCATGGGGGATTCCATTGTTAGACATGTGGGAAAGTGTTTGGAGGAAAGGGAAGAAGGGCAGAGTGTAATCGAGGTATTCGGTTGAGGCAGATGTTGAGGAAAGTAGAAGAGAATGAGGAGGGAAACGAGCAGGTGGTAGTGTTTCTCGTTGGTACCAACAACGTAAGGCAAGCAGGTTTAAATACCAACATAGGTGGGGATGTGTGGGATCTGCTAAATACAGCACGGATGAAGTTTAAGGAAACGGAGATTTTTATCAGTGCATTAGTGAGTACGAGGGATACTGACAGCAAGGTGATTGAGGGATTAAAATGAGACTATGGTGTGGGTATGTGGGGAAACTGGGAGTGAGATTTCTAGGTCTTAATGGGTGGATATGAGATAGAGATCTCCGCTCAGATGGCCTTCACTTAAACCGCAGTGGTATGTATAACTTAGGAAATTTGTTTAGAAGTGTTATAGGGAGGTATATTCAAGGAAGCGGGTGGTCTAGAGAGGGTGATAAAGGTAGAGGGATCTAGAAGTCAAGCAGGGATGTCATAAAAATGTTAGTGTTGAACTGTAGAAGTATTGTAAAGAAAGGAACAGAAGTAAGTAATTTAATAGATGTATACGTACCAGATATTGTAATAAGAGTTGAATCGTGGCTGAGAAATGATATAATTGATGCAGAAATTTTCTCACGCAACTGGAGTGGGTATCGTAGAGATAGGATAGGAATGGTGTGGGGGGAGTATTCATTCCGGTGAAAGAAGAATTTGTAAGCTACAAAACAGTTAAAGATGACAAACATGAAATTCTAGGTGTAGGGCTCATTTCTTAAGATAGTAGGCAACTTGACGTCTCTGGATTGTAGAGATCGGGAAAGGGTAGCGCTGACGCTGATTCAGAATTATTTGATAAGATAATCAGCTATTTGGGAAACGATATGTAAAGGAATGTGGTTATAACGGGAAATATCAATTTACCAAATGCCAATTGGGAAGGTAATGCGAAAGACAGGAAGCATTACCAACAAATGGCAAATCAGTTAATATAGGAAGGACAGCTGATTCAGAAAGTGATGCAACCAACTAAAGGGAAGAATATTGTAGACGTGGTGCTGGTAAAACCGGATGAGATCTACAGAGAAACCGAAGTAAGAGATGGTATTAATGATCACGAAGCTGTTTTTGTCGTAGTTAAAAGTAAATGTGACAGAAAGAAAGGTCTTAAAAGTAGGAACGTTTGGCAGTACCATATGGCTGGTAAAGCAGTCATGAGGAAGTTTTCAAAGCGTAACTATGATCGGTGGAAAAAGGGAAATAAAAATTGTAAACAGACGATGGAATGGATTTACAGCCATTGTTGAGGAATGTGAAAACAGGTTTGAACCTTTAAAGGTGGTAAGGAATGGTAAAGACCCACTTTATTACAACAGACGAGGAGCATATTGGAATGAAGCAGAGTTAGAAATGGCTGTGGAAGTAAATTTAAATCGAAGGAACTTACTAGGAAATTGAATCTAGCAAAGAAGACAGCTAAGGATAACACGATGGCAAGCATAATTGGCAGTCGTACAAATTTTAGTGAAAAATGGCAGGGTGTGTATAGGTACCTTAAAGCAGTAACAGGTTCCAAGAAGGACATCCCAGGAATCATTAATGAACAATGGCAAATCAGTTAATATAGGAAGGACAGCTGATTCAGAAAGTGATGCAACCAACTAAAGGGAAGAATATTCTAGACGTGGTGCTGGTAAAACCGGATGAGCTCTACAGAGAAACCGAAGTAAGAGATGGTATTAATGATCACGATCTGCCTTGTGAGGATCTTCAAAAGGCAGAAGTATTCAGTCAGCAGTATGTAAAGATTGTTGAGTAAAAGGATAATGATGAGGTAGAGGAGGTGACTAATACAAAAGAAGTATTAAAATTTACCTATGATAACAACGACGTTTAAAATAATATACAAATGTTGAAAACTAGAAAAGCGGCTGGAATTGACAAGATTTCGGGGGATATCCTAAAGACAACGGGTTGGGATATAGTACCATACCTTCTTCTTAATCTGTTTACCCTTCAGGGTCGGTTTTCCCTCGGACTCAGCGAGGAAAAGGCTAGGAAAGCAACATCTAGGGAATCTGCCACCTGGGCGACTGCCCTAAATGCAGATCAGTATTGATTGATTGGGCTCCCACCTCTACCCACCTCTACCGCCTCAAGTGCAGTGTCCTGGAGTTTCAGACATTGGGTCGGGGTATACAACTGGGGAGAATGACCAGTACCTCGCCCAGGCGGCTTCACCTGCTATGCTGAACAGGGGCCTTGGTGGGGGATGGGAAGTTTGGATGGGATATGTAAGAAAGAGGGAAGGAAGCGGCCGTGGCCTTATATTAGGTACCATCCCAGCATTTGCCTGGAGGAGAAGTGGGAAACCACGGAAAGCCACTTCCAGGATGGCTGAGGTGGAAATCGAACCCACCTCTACTCAGTTGACCTCCCGAGGCTGAGTGGACCCCGTTCCAGCCCTCGTACCACTTTTCAAATTTCGTGGCAGAGCCGGGAATCGAAACCGGACCTCCGGGGGTGGCAGCTAATCACGCTAACCACTACACCACAGAGGCGGCTTAGTACCATATCTGAAGTACTTATTTGATTATTGTTTGGTTGAAGGAGCTATACCAAATGAATGGAGAGTTGCTATAGTAGCCCCTGTGTGAAAAAGGAAAAGGTGATTGACATAAAGTTGAAAATGATAGGCCAGTCAGTTTAACATGCACTGTGTGTAACCTTTGGAAATCATTCTTTGTGATTATATTAGACATGTTTGCGAAATTAATAACCGATTCGATAAAAGGGACTTCGTGATTAGGAAAGGCTATTCCACTGAAGCTCAACTTATAGGATTCCAGCAGGATATAACAGATATCTTGGATTCAGGAGGTCAAATGGCTGTTTCGCGATTGACCTGTCGATGGCATTTGATAGGGTGGATCATGGGAGACTACTGGCGAAAATGAGTGCAATTGGACTAGAAAAAAGAGTGACTGAACGGGTTGCTATATTTCTAGAAAATAACATCTCAGATAATTAGAGTAGGCGAAGCTTTATCTGAGCCTGTAATAATAAAGAGAGGAATTCCTCAAGGCAGTATTATTGGATCTTTATGTTTCCTTATATGTCCGCCTCTGTGGTGTAGTGGTTAGCGTGATTAGCTGCCACCCCCGGAGGCCCGGGTTCGATTCCCGGCTCTGCCACGAAATTTGAAAAGTGGTACGAGGGCTGGAACGGGGTCCACTCAGCCTCGGGAGGTCAACTGAGTAGAGGTGGGTTCGATTCCCACCTCAGCCATCCTGGAAGTGGTTTTCCGTGGTTTCCCACTTCTCCTCCAGGCGAATGCCGGGATGGTACCTAACTTAAGGCCACGGCCGCTTCCTTCCCTCTTCCTTGCCTATCCCTTCCAATTTTCCCATCCCTCCACAAGGCCCCTGTTCAGCATAGCAGGTGAGGCCGCCTGGGCGAGGTACTGGTCATACTCCCCAGCTGTATCCCCGACCAAGAGTCTGAAGCTCCAGGACACTGCCCTTGATGTGGTACAGGTGGGATCCCTCGCTAAGTCCGAGGGAAAAACCGAACCTGGAGGGTAAGCAGATGATGATGATGATGATGATGATGTTTCCTTATATACAGTATACAAATGATATGAGTAAAGAAATGGAATCAGAGATAAAGTTTTTGCAGATGATGTTATTCTGTATACGGCGGCCCCGTGGTGCAGGGGTAACTTTCGTGCCTCTTACGCGGAGGCCCCGGGTTCGACTCTCGGCCAGGTCAGGTATTTTTTTCTGGACCTGAGGGCTGGTTCGAGGTCTACTCAGCCTACGTGATTAGAATTGAGGAGCTATCTGATGATGAGATAGCGGCCCCGGTCTAGAAAGCTAAGAATATCAGCCGAAAGGATTCGTTGTGCTGACCATACGACACCTCGTGATATGCAGGCCTTCGGGCTGAGCAGCGGTCGCTTGGTAGACCAAGGCCCTTCAAGGGATGTAGTGCCATTGGGGAGGGTTATTCTGTATAGAGTAAAAATAATTTACAAGATTGTGAACAGCTGCAAAATGACATCGATAATGTTGTAAGATGGACAGCAGGCAATGGTATGCTGACAAATGCGGTTAAAAGTCAGGTTGTGAGTTGTACAAATAGTAAAAGTCCTCTCAGTTTTAATTACTGCGTTGATGGGGTGAAAGTTTCTTATGGGGATCACTGTAAGTACATAGGTGTTAACATAAGGAAAAATCTCCTTTGGGGTAATCACATATATGGTACTGTAAATAAAGGATAAAGAACTCTGCACATGGTTATGAGGGTGTTTAGGGGTTGTAGTAATGATATAAAGGAGAGGGCATATAAGTCTGTGGTAAGATCCCAAATAGAGTATGGTTCCAGTGTATGGGACTCTCGCCAGGATTACTTGATTCAAGAACTGGAAAAACTCCAAAGAAAAGCACCTCGGTTTGTTCTGGGTGATTTCCGAGAGGAGAGCAGCGTTACAAAAATGTTGCAAAGTTTGGGTTGGGAAGACTTGGGAGAAAGGGAGACGAGCTGCTCGACTAAGTGGTATATTCCGAGCTGTCAGTGGAGAGATGGCGAGGAATGACATCAGTAGACGAATAATTTTGAGTGGTGTCTTTAAAAGTAGGAAAGGTCACAATATGAAATTAAAGTTGATTTTTAAGAAGACAAACTGGGGCAAATGTTCGCTTATAGAAAGGGTAGTTAGGGATTGAATTAATTTACCAGGGAAGATGTTGAATAAATTTCCAATTTCTTTGAAATCATTGAAGAAAAGGCTAGGGAAAAAACAGGAAGGGAATCTGCCACCAGGGCGACTGCCCTAAATGCAGATCACTGGTGATTGATTTATTCATTCATTCCTCTATACTAAGACTTCACGTGTCACACGGACAGGATTTTGTGAATATGTGTTCTTAGTGTGAACATAGCGCCTTGACTCCGAATAAATGGTCGCTGATAGTGTCCTCAGTGGGAGTGAATGCACGTGTGTGCGTATCCATCCATCTATTCATTAGGTTTTGAATAAATTTGTGTAGGTGCTCACTTTTCCTTCATCCTGTTTCGTTCCTATTAAAGTTGTAGGTTCGTGGTTGGGAGAATTGCTTATGTAAGTTAAGTGTGACAATCTTGGTCAATGTAGGTAATTTATTCGTCATGAAATAATTCCCAGTCTCAGTTTTTATTAATTTGTATTCCACAACGCGTTTAAGAGCTTATGCTCCATCATCAGGGAGTGAAATCGCGACATTTAATTGTTGCTCTAATTAATACACAGGTGTTTTCTAAGAATATTATACTATTTTATTAAAGACTAGGGGCTATGTGCGCTATGAATATTGTACATCTATGTTGAGTTAACTACAGGTGTGTGCCATCTCAGAGATATTCAGTTGGTGCTGAAGCTTAGTTTTTAAATATTCATTTTCATTTTTATCACTGAATATGTGTTAAGGATATCTTAATTAATGCCTACAAAATTTTAGAGTTTCTAAAATGTAAATTTTAACCCTTTCGGATGTATCTGTAAAACAATGAAAGAATTTGGTATATTTCATACTTAATGACCTGTGTCAAGTAGATGTGCAACAGCTGCTAATTTTTCATGCTTATGTAAATAAAATAAAATGCATAATATTATTATTATTATTATTATTATTATTATTATTATTATTATTATTATTATTATTATTATTATTATTATTATTATTATTATTATTATTGCGTTCCGGCCTTCTAAGGACCACGTTACAATTTCAATTGTTCCTCCTTAGTTGTTCTTTCCTTTTCTTCCAGTATTCCTTCATTGTTTCACTGTGTTTCTTTTTCCTGTCTTCAGTCCACTTTGTCCCTGTTTTCTTTTCCTTCCTCCCTTGGAATCCTTCCATTTGTAAGACTTTCTTCCTAAAAATCTTTCTTTCCAATAATTCTTCTTCTCGTATGTTGTTCCTTTCCAGGTCTTTCTTGACTTCTTGAATCCAGGTGGTAGTTGATTTCTTTTCCCAAAGGTACTTGAAGATTCGTTTAGTTAGTCTATTGTCATCCATTCTGTAAATGTGTCCAAGAAATAGCAATCTCCTTTTTCTTATTGTTTCTGATATGTTTTCTACGTTCTGGTAAATTTCATTGTTACTTCTTAATTTCCAAAACTCTGCAATTCTTGGAGGACCTAATATTTTCCTTATAATTCTTCTTTCTAATATTTCTAATTTATCAAGCTTGTAGTTCAGTTCTAGACATTCGCTGGCATAAAGGCATTCTGGTTTCACTACTGTGTTGTAGTGCTTTATTTTAAGTTTCCTTGATAAGCACTTTTTGTTGTAAGTATTCTTAGTTATACCGTATGCTCTTTCCATCTTTTGTATCCTCTCCTCTATAGCAGATTTTTCTAAACCATTTTCTTGAATTGTCTCACCCAAATATTTGAATTTCTTTACCTTTTCTATTCGACCAATATCCGTTGCTAAAAACTTTGGGGCACTTTTTATATTCGTCAAAAATCTTGTTTTCTCGCCAGAGATTCTCAAGCCTGTCATGTTGGCTGTCTTTTCAAGGAGATTGACTTGCATTGCTGCATCTGTAAGGCTTTCTGAAAGTATGGCAAAGTCATCTGCAAATGCTAGGCAATTTATTGCAACACCTTTGTTCTTCTTCCCCAGCATGAGTGGCAATATTTTAGATTCTTTCAGTTTTTCATTCCAAATTCTTACAATTTTCTCCATGACACAATTGAAAAGGAGTGGAGATAGACCATCGCCCTGCCTGACACCTGTATTTATTTTGAAAGGTCGAGATACTTCACCCATAAATTTTACTTTCGAGATAGTGTCTGTAAGTGCTTCACGAATTAGGTTTGCCAATTTAGTTTTAACTCCAAATTCAAGGATTACTTTATCTAGGGTTTCCCTATCAACAGAGTCAAAGGCTTTTTTAAAGTCAATAAATGTTACAACTATGTCTTTGGAGTTTATTAATCTGTGTCGAATTATAGATTTCAGGTTGAAAATCTGTTCGGAGCAAGATCTTCCTTCTCTAAATCCACCTTGATATTCACCCAATGGACTGTCCAGTGTCGATTTTACTCTATTTAGTAGTATTGTTGAGAATATCTTGTAAGCAACTGGCAAGAGAGATATACCTCTGTAGTTGTTGACATCCTGCTTGTTACCCTTCTTGTGTAATGGGTGTATTAGAGCCACTTTCCAATCCTCTGGGATCTTTTCTGTTTCCCAAATTTCTTCAAAGATTGTTTGTAGATCTTCTATAATTTTTGGTTCAGCCCATTTTAAAAGTTCAGCTGTTATGGAGTCTTCCCCACTAGCTTTGTTATTTTTAAGATTTTTTATTGCTTCCTTTATTTCTTCCGCTATGGAGGTGAATCAGCTTCTAGATTTTCCTGAATTTCTGAAAATTCTAATTTATGATTTGGCTCAGGGCAGTTCAGCAGGTGTTCGAAGTGTTCTGCCAGAATCTCACAATTCTCGCCATTGTTAAGGCCAATATTACCATTTGCATCTCTGAAGCAAATGCTATTATTATATATAATTCGCTGGGGCCATCAAGGACCAGGTTAAGTCTTGTTGCATTTGACACTGAACTTGGCCTTCTTTAGAGCCCAAATTTCCCTCATTCTTTGTGAGTGGGCCTGCTTACGCTCCTCTGTCCAAGGGGCACCGTGTCTTCTCTTCGGTTGCTCGTCTCGGTTTAGCCCGTTCGTCAATATTTTCTTGCGGAAGAGATCTCTGTTAAGGGCGTCTTCAGCTGAGATATGTAGCATTTGCAGGTCTTCTTTGCTATTTCTAAACCAGGGAATTGTGGTTTTGAGGTTTGAATAAAAAAAGTGAAAGATTTCTTTAGTTAACCTTCTTCCCTCTATTCCTTTCAGATGACCGTAAAATCGTGCCCGTCTTTTTCTGATTGTGTCGGTAATTTTCTCTATTTTGCTGTAGACTTCCTTGTTGGATTTCTTTTGATGGATTCGATTTCTGTACATTGATCCCAAGATTCCTCTCACAATTTTGCGTTCTCTTTTCTCCAGTTCCTCAAGGAGTCCTTTGTTGGCATTTAGAGACAGGATTTCGGCTGCTAATAGAACTACTGGCTGCCAGGTATTTGAATTTGTCTACTCAGGTGATGTCCCCGTATTTTGTATGGAGTTTTGGTGGAGCCTCTTTGATGTTAGTCATTACTTCTGTTTTCTCAAACGATATCTGCAAACCAGTTTGTTCGGCAATTTCCTTTAAAATTTCAACTTGAGCCCTAGCGGTTTCTATGTCGTTTGAGAGAACAGCAATATCATCGGCAAATGCTAAGCAGTCTGTTGCGATCCCCTTAGATTTGGTTCCTATTCTCAATGGACTGTAGTTGGTTTCCTGTAATCTCACCCGCCAGGTTCTGATGATCTTTTCAAGAACACAGTTGAAGAGTATCGGGGATAGCCCATCACCTTGTCGGACTCCTGTTTTGATGTCAAAGGAATGCGAGAAACATCCGTGGAACTTCACCTTGGATTTTGTATCAGTCAGGGTGGCTCTAGTTCATGCCAGCAGTTTCAAATCAACTCCAAATTCATTTAAGATGTATAGCAGGACTTCCCGGTCAATGGAGTCGTACGCTTTCTTAAAGTCCACAAAGACAGACACATACTGCTTGGACCTTAGTGTACAATATCTGATGATCGTTTTGAGATTTTGGATCTGTTCAGCTGTTGAGTGACCTTTTCTGAACCCTCCTTGGTATTCACCTATTTGATGTTCGACTTGTGCTTCCAAACGCTCCAGGATGGCAAGTGATAGAATTTTGTAAGTCACGGGTAGCAAAGATATTCCTCTGTAGTTGTTGATGTTCTTCATGCTGCCTTTTTTGTGTAATGGATGGATCAAAGCTATTTTCCATTCTTCGGGTAGGGTCTCCTTGTTCCAAATTTCTTCTATTTGCTTTTGCCAGATATCAAGTGATTCCTCTGGGGCATATTTCCTTAGTTCTGCTACTACTGAGTCTTCCCCCGGCGCTTTGTTATTTTTGTTATCTCTGTCGGGTGGTCTGGAATCTGGGTACCTGACTAAGGGTTCCTTGGTTTCAATGGGGCTTTGCGGTTTAGAGCAATTAAGTAAATTATTGAAGTAGTCTGCCAGAATGCTGCAATTTTCTTCATTTGACGTCGCCAGTGAGCCGTACTTTCGCTCAAAGCATAGAGATGGTGGTTTATAGCTAGTGAGTTTGCGTTTGAAGGCTCTGTAGTACTCTCTGCTTTCATTCTTCCTAAAGTTTTGTTCTATCTTTTCAATGAGAGATTTTTCGTATTTACGTTTCTCAGTTCTGAACACCCTAGCTGCTTGGGCACGTTGGTTTTTGCAGGTTTCCCAATCATTTTCTGATTTCGTAGAGTAGTACTGTTTCCACGCATTGAGTCTTTCTTGGAGGACTGATTCGCAGGTACCATTCCACCAGGCATGCGTTTTGCTTCTCTTGATTTCTGCAACGTCTTTGGCGGCCTCAACAAGGAGACTTTTGGCGTTGTTAAAGTCACAGTCATTTGGTCTAGCCTTCTCCTGGAACTCCTCGACCCTTTGCCGAAGTTTATCATTGTCGAAGCGTGTGATCTGTTTGGTTGTCTTCCTTGTGTTTGCGGGAATTGGTTTGAATTTGATAAGAGACATATAATGATCTGAGGCCACATTGATGCTTTTCTTTACCTTGACATTCATAATCTCATGGCTGCTTCTCCTGGAGATTGCAACATGATCAATTTGGAACTCTCCGAGAGCTTGGACGGGAGAACGCCAAGTCATTTGCTTTCTGGGTAGATGGCGAAAGTGGGTCGACATAACCTGCAGGTTGTGATTTTCGCAAATGGACACCAGTCTCTTGCCGTTGGGATTGGTTCTATTGTGAGCAGGGTAATTTTCTATAACTTTCTTGTACTTCTGTTCACGACCTAGTTGGGCATTGAAGTCACCCAAAAGAAGCTTGACATGGTGTTTGGGGATTTTGTTTAATTTTTCATCCAGTAGGTCCCAAAAATTATCAACTTCGTCTGGATCAGACTTGTTCTTATCGTTTGTGGGAGCCTGTGCGTTAACTAGGGCGTAGGTTTTGTTCGCGCATTTAATTGTGAGTATAGACAATCTGTCATTCACTGGTTCGAAATTTGCAACCGATTTAAGGATCTTGGTTCTAACAGCAAACGCGGTTCCAAGCATCACAGCTCCATTGAGGATTCCTCTTTGCGCTTTGCTCTTGAAAAATCGGTAGCCTTCGGATTCAAAAATCTCTTCATCTGGGTACCTTGTTTCCTGTAGGGCCATTATGGATATCTGATTTTCGTGAAGAGCTTTGGTGAGGGTTTTCAGCTTGCCAGTTTGTGTAAGTGAATTTATGTTGAAAGTTGCTAGAAAGGTTCTAGATTTTGGCCTGTGTTTTTGACTCTTCGGGGTACACCGAGACGCTCCGTCTCGTCTCTTGCATGATGTCGAGTCTCCCCCAGAATCCGAACGAGACTCGTGCGCCGTGGCGTTCACGACGAGGGATTTATCCGAAGATTTACCCCCTGGGGTATGTTTCTTCAAATGTTGTGCCATCATGCTTTTTGACTTGACTTTGCTTTGGACGGGTACCCATCCTTTTACAACTAGGGTTGTTAGCCCTAGAGGTTGCCTCAAGATGTTTTCTGGCTTCTGGTCATTTACCAGTCTTCGCCGTAACCCTGGCAAGGGACCAGTTTTTTTTCACGGTGGTATTTTATTTCCCTACTACCCTCTGACTCTGCTGGCGGCATAGCCAGCGAGCTTCCCCAATTCCAATGGGACGCCCCGATGGAGGTAACCGGTAAATCCCCAATTATTATATAAGCACTTTCAACATTCAACATTTCCCAGTGGAAGTATCCTACTCGTTGGCTGAACGGTCAGCGTACTGGCCTTCGGTTCAGAGGGTCCCGGGTTCGATTCCCGGCCGGGTCGGGGTTTTTAACCTTAATTGGTTAATTCCAATGGCACGGGGGCTGGGTGGAAGTGTTGTCTTCATCATCATTTCATCCTCATCATGACGCGCAGGTCGCCTACGGGAGTCAAATTGAAAGACCTACACCTGGCGAGCCGAACCCGTCCTGGGATATCCCGGCACTAAAAGCCATACGACATTTCATTTCAATGGAAGTTTTATAAGAGAAAATAAACGGAAACTGACAATAAACAAATGAAAGTCGACTCAATGGGTTGGCTCTTCCGAACATTCAGAGAAACTTAATTGTAAAACCAACACATCTCTTGAATCTATTTTCTAAGAAGCCTAGAAAGCTGGATTTTAGATTGTAATCTGAACATACCATTCGCTGTAAAATTGTTTACTTTGATCATATTGTTCTCGTTATGTATTTTAATGTAAGATTTTGTAGTGTACTGCAATCTGAATATCAACATAAGTCAATTGTATCAGTGTCCTTATAAAGACTCTCATGAATGTGCATACCACATACTCACAAGCAAGTTCATTCTGGTCCCTCATCATTTTGTAACCATGGCCCCCCACCCTCACCTATTGGTCGATCCTGGCTACGCTACTTTATATTTTCGTTTATTTATGAGATAGCGTAACAGAGGATCGTACTTTGTGAGCAGTTCGATGACTTCTAAAAAGTTTGCAATGTTTGATTTCTTGAAATTCTTTCCTATGTCCCAGATAAGCCAGTGTTAAAGTCGCATTTACAATAAGCTCAATGTCTTATTTCCATACGTTCTCACTTTTCTTTTCTTCTGAATCCGCACCCGCGTCAACTCCGCTTTAAATGCCACGAATTAAATACGACACATGCATTCAAATATGCCTATCTGGTTTCGTGTCAAACTGTACTACTGGTTAACTATCACGAAGAATTGGAGAGAGTTGACCGATTTGGCGAAATTTTACCAGAAGAGAGATAGAATGATAGGACACACACACGACTTGCTCAGTTAATGTTTGAGGGAAGTGTAGACCGTAGAAACGGCAGGGGAAGACCAAGGTATGAATATCACGAACAGATTAGAGTAGATGTAGGATGTAGCAGTTACGCAGAAATCACAAGTTTAGCATTTGATAGGCTGGGATGGAGGGCTGCAACAAACCGATGTATGGATTGATGTCCCGAACAACAACAACAACCTACCATGTGGGATAACGTGTGTTGTTTTGTTACCTGTATTTGTGTGTGCGTGCTACTGTAATATATACGTAGTTTCAATCTCTACCATTTACATTATTAGAAATTTAAAACATCAAGTTTTCAACTCTTTTTATACTCGATATGATCGGAGATGAGTTTTCAGTTCACGTCACACTCCATGTCAGGTGAAATGAGTTTTCAAATCACCTCACACTTGATACGAGCTGTGTTGGTCTAACCATTCACTTGCAGATTGGCAGGACTAAGTTTCGATTTCCAGTAGAGACATGATTTTCTTCCTTCTTCCTCACCTTCCGGGTGGCTCCTATTTGAATATCGAAATTTACCATTTTCTTGATGACAGACTACACTTCAGGCCTCGTTACATACGTACTTCAGACTCCTATTTGTCCTCGAGTAAAATGACAGCAGTAGTTCCCTCTTAATTTAAGGCGACACTCGGGAGATAAAAATCGATATTTTGGTCATTTTTGTGAATTTTTTATGACTGAAATTGAAAGGATTGAGTTTATTTTTTCTTGTCACAAAGTTATTCCGCTGAATTCAAACGATTTATCACTGAAATAATGCTTTGTTTGCCAATTGTAATTTTACATTTAAATCACATTTTTCTCTCATAATATTCCGCCAAATGTAAAAAAATTTGTATGGTATATGTATCGCAGCTATATTAAGAAACCTGCATATGGAAGTTTTGATTCCTGAATTTTTTCAAGTATTAGAGATTTTTAAGTCCAAAATTTTTGAACACAAGCATTGCACAAACTTTAGTAGGCTACGATATATCTCCTTATATAAATTATGAACAGAAAAATCGATACGTAGTACTTTTAAAAGAAGTATTATTTACCTAATTACGAATTAACATTAACATATTAATTAAATCTCACGAATAAACGGAATTAATAATTTTAAAAAATATCTTGTGAAAAATATTAATTGTATATGAAGGGAACGTTCATGATATCTCTACTTTTATATAGGTGACATTCCCACAAAGTTTCGTAGAAGTCCATGCATTAGGTAAACGTCTATCATTCCGATTTCAGCGGCGCAGTCGGCTTAGGTTTGTCATGGTATTTCCAAGAGCAGGTTCTATTCCGACTGAAAAAAGTGTCATTTGCAGGCTCTTAAATACGACTCAGTGTCGTTAGTTTCCACCGTGTTAAAGATCTCCGTTTTTCTTTCTTTCTTTCTTTCTTTCTTTCTTTCTTTCTTTCTTTCTTTCTTTCTTTCTTTCTTCCTTAAACAGTTACCCTCCAGGGTTGGTTTTTCCTTCGCACCCAGCCAGGGATCCCACCCCTACCGCCTCAAGGGCAGTGTCCTGGAGCATGTCACGTCGGGTGGTGGGGAACAAGTGCGGAGGAGGACCAATTCATCGCCCAGGCGGCCTCACCTGATATGCTGATGTGGAGCTTTGTGGGAGGGGGGGAAGTTCCGAAGGGATAGGCAAGGAATAGGGAAGGAAGTGGCCGTGGCCAAAGTTAGGTACTATGAAAGCATTTGCCGGGAGTAGAATTGGAGGAACAACGGAAAACCACTTCGGGGATGGCTGAGGCTGGAATCGAATCCCCCTCTACTCGGCTGACATCCCGAGGCTGAGTGGACCCCGCTCCAGCACTCGTACCACTTTTCAAATTTCGTGGCAGAGCCAGGAATCGAACCTGGGTCACCGGGCATGGCAGCTAATCACACTAACCAATACACCGCAGATGCGGTTAAATATATCCTGCAGGACAAAGTATTGGCACTGCAGTGCCTGTTAAAATCGTTATCATTTAGAACGGACATTAAACAAATTATATAACAGATGCATAGCGCTCGTAGTTGTAGTTACGCATAAAATCGTAACATGATTTATTTATTTATTTATTTATTTATTTATTTATTTATTTATTTATTTATTTATTTATTTATTTATTTATTTATTTATTTACCCTCCAGGGTCGGTTTTTCCCTCGGACTCAGTGAGGGATCCCACCTCTACCGCTTCAAGGGCAGTGTCCTGGAACGTGAGACCTTGGGTCGGGCTAATACAGTACACAGGGCAAATGCAACACCAAGAAGGAGTGGTTCGAAAGGGATGAAAGTTGGGGAAAAAACAGAGACGGCACGGAAGAATAATTGATGTTTATTTCAAACCGATATGCAGGTTACACAATGCGCACGGCATCGACTCAGTAGGATGTAGGACCACCGCGAGCAGCGATGCACGCAGAAACACGTCGAGGTACAGAGTCAATAAGAGTGCGGATGGTGTCCTGAGTGATAGTTCTCCATTCTCTGTCAACCATTTGCCACAGTTGGTCGTCCGTACGAAGCTGGGGCAGAGTTTGCAAACGGCGTCCAATGAGATCCCACACGTGTTCGATTGGTGAGAGATCCGGAGAGTACGCTGGCCACGGAAGCATCTGTACACCTCGTAGAGCCTGTTGGGAGATGCGAGCAGTGTGTGGGCGGGCATTATCCTGCTGAAACAGAGCATTGGGCAGCCCCTGAAGGTACGGGAGTGCCACCAGCCGCAGCACATGCTGCACGTAGCGGTGACCTTTCTCCACGCCGACGCCACACTCATCTGCGGTGACTATCACTGACAGAACAGAAGCGTGACTCATCGGAGAACACGACGTTCCGCCATTCCCTCATCCAAGTCGCTCTAGCCCGGCACCATGCCAGGCGTGCATGTCTATGCTGTGGAGTCAATGGTAGTCTTCTGAGCGGACGCCGGGAGTGCAGGCCTCCTTCATCCAATCGACGGGAAATTGTTCTGGTCGATATTGGAACAGCCAGGGTGTCTTGCACATGCTGAAGAATGGCGGTTGACGTGGCGTGCGGGGCTGCCACCGCTTGGCGGCGGATGCGCCGATCCTCACGTGCTGACGTCACTCGGGCTGCGCCTGGACCCCTCGCACGTGCCACATGTCCCTGCGCCAACCATCTTCGCCACAGGCGCTGCACCGTGGACACATCCCTATGGGTATCGGCTGCGATTTGACGAAGCGACCAACCTGCCCTTCTCAGCCCGATCACCATACCCCTCGTAAAGTCGTCTGTCTGCTGGAAATGCCTCCGTTGACGGCGGCCTGGCATTCTTAGCTACACACGTGTCCTGTGGCACACGACAACACGTTCTACAATGACTGTCGGCTGAGAAATCACGGTACGAAGTGGGCCATTCGCCAACGCCGTGTCCCATTTATCGTTAACTACGTGCGCAGCACAGCGGCGCATTTCACATCATGAGCATACCTCAGTGACGTCAGTCTACCCTGCAATTGGCATAAAGTTCTGACCACTCCTTCTTGGTGTTGCATTTGCTCTGTCTGTCAGTGTATATCCGGAGAGGATGACCAGTACTACGTCCAGGCGGCCTCACCTGCTTTTCTGAACAGGGGCCTTATCGAGGAAGAGGAAGATTGGAAGGGACAGGCAAGGAAGAGGGAAGGAAGCGGCCGTGGCCACTAGTTAATTACCATCCCGGCATTTGCCTGGCGCAGAAATGGGAAACCACGGAAAACCACTTCGATGATGGCTGAGGTGGGAATCGAACCCACCTCTAATCAATTGACCTCCCGACACTGAGTGGACCCCGTTCCAGCCTTCGTATCACTTTTTAAATTTCGTGGCATAGCCGGGAATCGAACGCGGGCCTCCGAGGATGGCAGGTAATCACGCCAACCACTACACCACAGAGGCAGACTACGAATTTATTTATTTATTTATTTATTTATTTATTTATTTATTTATTTATTTATTTATTTATTTAATTATTTATTTATATATTTATTTATTTATTTATTTATTTATTTATTTATTTATTTATTTATTTATTTATTTATTTATTTATTTATTTATTTATAGTTTGGGAAAATCAGGAAAGGCATATTATAACAAATTATTTCAAATTCTTCGATGGATCTTAAACCACGTTCATCTGTTCCTCTCATTTTACCAACGGCAATTCCCTTGAGCCCCCGTTCACTCATAATGTATACCCCCTAAACACAAGAGTACATTTCGGATATAATATAATTTCGTGTGACTAGTGTTAGCCTGATGCAGATCTCGTAAGTCAGACCCTCCGAACAGGGTGGGTGCCACGTCCTGTGTAAGGGAAACTGCATGTTATAGTAGTGGAGGATAGTGTTGGGTGAGTTGTAGAGATGTTGGAAACAGTACAAATAGTTAGTCCCCGAGTCAGGCGAATTAACTATTTACGTTTAAAATATCCAACCCGATCGGGAATCGAACCCGAGACCCTCTGAACCGAAGGCGACTATACCGACCATTCAGCGAAGGAGCTGGATCACCATCAAGATAGTAAATACATTGAATGAACTGTCATTTTTACACGGACGTAGTTGGTCAGGTCCAATACTCGTTGAGATATGCAATTTATGGCAAACGGAAAAGACTTGAATCAACGTCGGCAACGTCATAAGCAACAACATATAAACGGAGTTACTCCATTGTGTGCGAGAATTCACTGTCTTAAAAGTCCTGTAATAACTAGTGATTACGAGTGAGAAAAATGATGCAGATAACGATGTTGATGCTTACCAGCATGTACCCATTGTTCACTGTTATAAACTAACGTGCGGAGCCTGGAACATACTGTCCCCGGAACGCGCATTGTTCACTTTCGGATCGCTTTCCTTGCGCAAACCAGAAAAATTTTAGCTTTGGCCAGTGATCTGAGTCACATTGAAAGTGTGTAAGTAATGACCGATCACCTGGTCGAAACAAAAACAAATTAGTGAAACAGGGAGGAATCTGCGCTATGTGCCCTCAACAGCACAAAAATTGGCCGGCGAAGGAATATTTCCCGAAAGGACCGCCTAGGTGCTGTACTTGTTAGTGTGACTAGTTGTCACCCCCTGAGGCCCCGGTTCGATTCCCGGCTCCACCACGTAATTTGAATAGTAGCACGAGGACTGGAACGGCGTCCACTCAGCCTCGAAAAGTCACCAGATTAGACGGGGTTTCATTCCCACCTCAGCCATCTTCGAAGTGGTTTTCCGTGGTTTCCCACTTCTTCTCCAGGCAAATATGGGGATGGTACCTAACTTAAGGCGAAGGCCGCTTCCTTCCCTCTTCCTTGTCTATCCCTTCCAATCTTCCCGGGGCCGATGACCTTCGATGTTAGGCCCCTTTAAACAACAAGCATCATCATCATCATCATCACCAATCTTCCCATCCACCACAAGATCACTGTTCAGCATAGCACGTGAGGCCGCCTGGGCGAGGTATTGGTTTTCCTCATCAGTTGTATCCCCGACCAAATGTCTCGCTCCCTTGTGGCGGTGGTGCAGTCTCAGAATATCTGAGTCTCAAAATATCCGAACAGGAAATTGAAAAAAATCCGTTTCAAAATATACGCAAGAAATATGTAGCCGAAATAAGTAAGCAATTTAGTTACTAGTACTGAGCCACAAAATATCCGAGAAGTGTAGGAGTGTATTGAACCCGACAGGGGCATGATCCAAGGACCTTAGGTTGATATCGATATCCGTAATTACGCACGCAATGCTATTAAAGGGAAAGAACGCTGAAAATGATTAATATTCATATCATTAATAGAGGTTATACCGGAACTAATTAATATTCATACCATTGAGATAGATAAATTGTGTATTTTAAAATTATTTTACGAGATTTCTTTGTCTGCGACTTATTGCGCAGTATTATCCTTTGTGTAGCGGGGGTCCCGCAGATGAAGCCAAGCCAACTTAGACCCGGGAGGGGTTACGAATGGGGATTCCCTGTGACATCACTCGAGAGAAGACATCCCTCCTCAAGGCTCACAGAATGAGGGGAAACTAACTTTTTCGAAACGGAATATAGGAGCCATCTTGGAATCGGACTGGCCAACTGAATTACCTACGAGATAGAAAATTAATAAAACTCGAATTAAGGGCTCATCTCCCGATTTAAAAGGGATAAATGTTACTGGGACATTTATTTAGAGTGTTTAATGTCCTCTTCCGTGATAACTTTCAGCAGAAGAAAGAATACTGTGTTGTTTCTGCGTGGAAAAGTACTGGGGCCATCTGGTTAGTCTCATGACACGTCCTCGACGGAGGGACTTCACCCCGTGTGGTAGGGGAAGCAGAACATATTTTAATTAATTTAAAGAGATTCACCGAAGGATAATTGAGTGGTTATGTCTCAATCGCACCAACTAGATACTGGTCACCGACCATCCGCACTATTTTACCTCGAGTACGCCGGGAATAGGCGCTACACAAATTAGTGGAAGGGGTATCGCTCCCTAGTAAAAACTACTGCAGAAAGGGAGAAGAGTCAGTCGGGATTTGTGGCTTACGGACGGCGAAGCTTCGTGCCGTCGAGCTTCCAGCGATCTTTTGTTTGAGTGAATTTCAATTTAATTTACAAGTGAAATCGCGTACTGTGCGTAAATATTGCAGAGATTGGATAGACGTGATGCTAGTGTCTAAACTTTAAAGATCAGGGACGTGTCGCGAACATTAAATATAATTTGTAATAATATTATTATTATTATTACTACGGCGCTACTGTGTCGAGTAGTAACAAAGGTACGCGGAATCCGATACTGAATCGTGGATTGCGGAGTGAGGTCCGATATCGTGGCTGGACGTTCACACTGAATGTAACTACATAAATCTTGGAATAAATAGTGACGTGTTGTGTGCCTCAGGAATACTGCCAGCGGTTTCGTCAACTTAGAACAATGGACTCCCGGTTGGAAAGAAGAATGGTGCCTCCAGTAACTGCTTTGGTGCCTATGGATCAGCACTAAACCAGCCATGGACTCCCTGAGCTGACAACGGGTCATCGAGATGGAGATGAGTATAAATCATAATTAATATGACGAAATCAGATTGGGCGGGGAACAGTTATCATTACCTGACGCTATAATGTTAAAGATTGTAACTTCAGTAATGTAGATGTGCTACCATGATACACGTAGCTTCTATTTACTTTATTTAGTTAGTAACACGTCTGAGCAATCAATTGTAAATAAAGGGGTAATACGATGAGTTTGCATGCAGTAGTAGATTGACTTAATCATTTTATTTGGGGAAACTTGTAATTATTGATGCGTCAGGAGACTAATTGTTAGTAATTCAGAGTAATTCAAGTTAGGTTGTAGTTAGTCCAGTGATGATAATGCATGGCTGGTAAATAGTGTAATTTTATTCCGTGAGCACCCAGAACTACGAGATGTGACTTCGGAACTGACACCCAGGCCTCCACTGACATATATTTAGATAGGAAGTGTACGATTTTAATTGGCAGGCTTATCACAATTTAAGTGCAAATTGAGGAATATTTAATTCATAATTGTATTACCGCGTGATGATTTATCAGAAACCACGATTTAGATATGGATTAATTACACCGTTATTACGAGGAAGTTAATTATGATCATGCAGTATGGTCTAATTTCCAGGTAAGTCGTGTAGGGAGATGGTGTAATGATGAACCCAATAATAATAATAATAATAATAATAATAATAATAATAATAATAATAATAATAAATTGTAGTTATGGTAATCATGCATGTATTGGTATCATAGAAACCGGTGTCGCGTCGCGGGATCATGATATTGTAAACGAATGTGTGTGTTGAATTGAAGTGAAGTATTGAGAGCCGATGTAATTTTGTTTAATGAACAATGAAGTTCAGTTTATTAGTGAACGATCCCCGAGATGGGGTGTTTTGTTAAGAAAGGGCGTTATGCCTGTGAAGGCCGAGGCCACTGACCACCCGCCGTGCAAAGGGGCTGGGGCAGTTGACCTAGTGAGGAGAAGTGTTGTTTTTTTTGTATGCTCTTTCGCTCGTGTAAGGGGGAGCCTTGAGTTGAAGAGAATGAGGGCGGAAGAATCGCCCAATAATGAAATATTCGACACGCCAGAATGATGTAGTCGCTAATAAATGACACGGCGATTGTTACCAGTACTTGTCAGCTTACTGTCATTACACACTTGAGTATAATCTAGCTTAGGGTTTTCAGAGTCCCACTTCCAACCCAAGGGGTGTTAGTTCAGTTCCCGACAGCGGCATTGGTACCCCAATGCTCAACCGAAGGCTGGATGTCTCACGTGTTTACTGTATATAATTTGTGTTCTTTAAGGGTTTATGTATCTTGTTGTGATTATAATTGAGTTGCCGATGGTGTTGACCATCGGGGTGGTGAATTGTATACAAGTGAGGGTCGGTTCAAACCCGGGCGTTTGTTCCACATTTTTATGAGTTCGTTCTTGGCATTTCGTTGGGGAATAGTTGTGTGTTTAGTATAGGGATTGCTCAGATTCGTTGCATGCATGTTAATCCTATTGATCAATGATGTCACATAGCCTCAGTGTCTATGATAAGTGTTTTCCCGTTCGAATCTCGTCATAATGGATCGCTCTGCGATAGATAATACTCGGATCCATCACATACGACTAAAAGTCGATAACAAACAACAACAATTGATAATAATCCATGTAATTCATTTGTATATAAATGCGTCATTACCATCATCATCATTAAGGCCTAATAAACCACTTGTATTAACCCAAACTTTAACCCGAATGTGTTCTCATTGTAATTAGGTATGATCCGTCTCCTACCCTGTATGCCTTTAAGCTTAGTCTTGTTAAGCGCCTATTTGTTTTATTCCAACCCGTTAACGCCCTGTAGATATCATGCCGGAGCCATTAGGCGTAGGGACGGGTGCAGTATGTGGCTGCATAGGTGGCACTTTTTTGGGGTCAGTGAGATAAACGTGTGCCCACTCCCAGAAATTCCTCAGTTGTCACAGGACATTTGCGGTCACTGCAGCAGGGGGTGGGCCTCATTAGCTCAATCTCTGGGTATGCCCGCTAACCTGCCTGAACTGCTGCTCGCTTCAAATCAACATTTTTCTCACACGGGCATTATTTATAGACTGATTCCTTCAGACACAAACACAATTCTATATCGAAACTTCCTGGTGTAGGCCCTACGTATTTACTGTTGTGTGCTGTAATGGATTTGACAGTTACTAATACGGCAAATGGCTGTATGTACAGAAAGTATGGGGAAAGTCAACATGAAATCGTCACCTGGATGTGTCTGAAGGAGAAGAACAAGTCATGTCATGTTTTTGGTAACATACATTTCTGTAGATGATAAATAAGTATATTTTATTCTATTTCCTATCCTGCCTCTCTTAGTCAACTCTTATTTCCGAACCCCGCGGTACAATGATTGCCAAGCCTAGGCAGTCCTACATTTTCACGTCCTTCGTGGACTTAGAGTTATTTTTCCCCTAAAAGAAAGTCGGACCTATTCGACTTTTTTTCTGGTTAGTTTTAAGGGTCGATAGTGGCACCGTTCTACGTTCTCACAAATACAGAAATGACCACCATCACGAAAAGGTCCCGTGACAACCACGATATAAACAGCCACGCAGATGTACAAGCTCGTATATTTGATATGTAAACTCTAATACATCACAAATTGAATTTTTATGTACAAACATCAGAGGCTAATTCAAAAAATAAGTTTCCTATTTATTTATCATGGAATAATTAAAGGTAGCCCAAGGTAAAAGACACTGTTTTATTCCGCACCAGACCTTCATTTTTTGAAAAACGAAAGTTAATCTATCGTTCGTTAATTATTTATTTATTTATTTATTTATTTATTTATTTATTTATTTATTTATTTATTTATTTATTTATTTATGGTAGTCCAACGGCACGCTAACACATTTTTCGGAAAAAGTAAGATGGGAAAAATTAGAAATGCCGGACTCAATGGCTCACTCGGTTGAGGCGCTGGCCTTCTGGCCCCATCGTGGCAGGTTCGATTCTGCCAACCCACGCTCCCAAGTTGTGAGCCCCGGAGCCCCATTTAATCGCCTCTTATGACAGGCAGGAAATACCGTGAATGTATTATTCGTCTGCGTCCCCCACCCACAGGGGTTCACAACCTCCAAACTCGAATACGTACAATAATTTGGTCGACAGTAAATTATGTTTTAAAATGCCTATACCATCACCCTTTATCCAGGATTTGGACTGGCATAATGATTGTATTAAAACCATGTTGGCTTGTTTACAATTAGCTATAACTAAGCTTCATCAATTTATTATTTTCGTCGAATTTAGGTAAGTGTCGTTATCATTTTGTTCCTTTGTACATACCTATTTACATTAGGAATACCTGAAGCAGCAAGAAGATTACGCTAGTTTTTCTATGTAATAAATTGCCTTTAAGCAGGACCTGATGTCCCTGGTTTCTTCATATTTCTTAAGTGTTCTTTCAATCCTGTCGTCTTTCCTCATGTATTTCGTCTTCCTCCTATTACCTTCAAGATTGAGCTCCAGGTTTCAGGTACATGCAGTTCGTCGCTTCTGCTTTCGTCTTTAAACAAACCAACAAATCGTCGAATCGAGGATGGGGATTTCCAACTAAACAGTTGATCTTGTGATGCCATCCCTCTACAGCATTTGTTGTTCGATGTCGCTTTTTGTAACAACTCCACATAGTGATTGATATCTCGCTGTTTTCAAGCCGTACGCCTGCAAAATATTCGAAGAAACCAGTAAGTTTTTCTGTAGAAAGAGCCTGTAAATGTATCACCAGCCATCCCTCACTGACGTCATCTGGCTTCAAAAATGCCAGAGCAGCGCACTTTCGGATGTGGAGACGTATATCTTCGCTCTCCTTGTAGTCGCTCGTCAGGCCAAGTTCCTGTACTTTTCTCCACAGATATTGCTTCATGTGAAAAAAAACAGCCACTTAACTCTGCTGACGGAAATAGTTCTCGTAGGGCTGATATCGTAGCTGCCTCGAAGCCAATAGCTGACACCTACTCACTGCTCGGCCTGGTTTACACACACAGCTGGCAACTGTCTCGGGATAGCGGGACCTTTAAACATTCTGATTCCCTCAAAGCGGATATTCTTTCGGCTCTCTGGGCCTCTTTATAATACACATGGGGATCATTTCCTTCTGGTTCATATGAAGGCATATGTGCCGGACCTCATATCAGGTCAATTTCATCCAACTCTTCCGTATATCATAGCTCATTCAAAATCCACGGAGTATCATCCGTACGTTATATTTCTTTATCCCTGAGTCCGCGGAACGAATGAAGTGCACAGTTGTGGGAAAACCCCGCCGGCACAATTTTGGTAACCCTCACTGTTTCGACGTTGAGGACACATGCTCCTCTGCTTCCCCACCTCCTGTGAAATTCATGCACACAGATAAACATGTAAACCCTGACTTTAGGTAGCCCAGTACATCATAATGAGTTCCCACTCAACATTATAAGGCGGCATATCCTAACTACGTTATCGAACACAAAGGAATGAAATATATATACATAACAACAAGCCTAGATCTGACCTATATCCCTCGTTACCAATAATAAAACAAAGCTAAAACCAGACTATACATGCACTAGTCCTGATATCAGCACTTGGTTGCCGAAGGGGCTTAAACAAAGACTTAATTAAATTGAAAGAGAAATATCTCCGGAAATGCTGTTCCTAACTCATGCCAAAACACCTGTTCAACTTATCTTACTGAAGACCTCATGGTACCTCGGTGCCTGACTCAGTTATTGAGCTTAACCCATCATCATGCAGTCGTTATCCTGAGTTGACAGTCCTGGTCTCAGCTCCTGGAATGGCCCCATCGCGGTACCGTCTTCTTGAAAATGAGTGTTGGAAGGTCTAGTGCTATGGGCAGCTCTTGTAGTTTCTCCCGTGCTAACTGCAATGAAACACCCAGTCAATCGTCAGCAACGCATTCCACACTCTCTTACTCCTTCTTCTTTACGTTAGGGCAGAAATTGGCGGTGTATCTAGCCAAAAAGGACTTAGTAAATGCCTCATGCTCAAATGCACACGAAATTTATCAGAATGTCTGTCTTTACGTTAAGGCTAAAGTTGCGGCCTAGCTAGCCAAAATGTACTTAGGGAGTACCTAGTGCTTAACCGCACATGAACTTATGTTAGAAGTCTATAATTCTTCCCGTTCTAGTTCAGGCTCCAGCTACAGTCCTATCTCGAATTGTACACTGTTCGCTTATTCATATTCTATTGTTAAGTACACTGTGCAGTCACCTGCCGGACTGACACACGCGCGACCGCACTGAAGGAAATGTCAGAATGGAAAATGGGCCCCTCTCCACATACCTCTCTCTCTATTTATTAGGACAGCCGGTGACGCCACGCCAGGGACTTCACCCAGATATACATTTGAGTTATTTGTGTAGCGAGTCGTTTGGTTCCCACGATATTCGCGGGAATGCTGTATTACGAAAAACAATGCTCATTAACATCTCAAGACACACCATATCATTCAGTAAATTATGAGGAATATAACTGTGGTTTTAATTTCTCTGATGTCCTTCCAGGAGAGCAGATATGGCCCTGATTTCCAAACGCGTCAGGCCTGGTTCTTGCCGCTTTAATTCTTAGCAGGGTGCTAGATGTAGTTCCCCGAACAGCATCCGAGTACCGCCATCCTTTATCTGCTATATTCTTTCTCGCTCACTACCTGTGCCACGCCCGTCGCAGCGAACTTTGCCTCCCTAAAACACTCAGCTCGAATTCGCGCCTTTTGTGAATTCAATACTCTGACGTTACATTACTGCTGCGTTAA
Organism: Anabrus simplex; assembly: GCF_040414725.1. Taxonomy (NCBI): domain Eukaryota; kingdom Metazoa; phylum Arthropoda; class Insecta; order Orthoptera; family Tettigoniidae; genus Anabrus; species Anabrus simplex. The sequence continues at coordinate 946,440,869 of NC_090266.1, read as the reverse complement.
ATATCAGTTTCTCTTACCATGAACGATATGGTTCAATACACGACTCACATCAGAAAGTTCCGGTATAGAATGGTGTTTGTGGCTGAAGGTATCAATCTCTAAATAATTCCCGCGAGAGAAAAATGCTGATCTGCAAGGAGCAAGCGGATCCTCAGGTAGGTGAGCGGGGATACACGGAGATTAAGCTAATGAGGCCCAACCGCGGCTGCAATGACCGTAAATGTCCTTGACTGCAATTGTCCGGCAACCCTTCTCTACAGCGAGGGTGAATTTTTTTTAAATTTGATTTGGAAGGTTTTTGCGACCACTTCGACGACCTGTGGCTGAACTTGAGCTGTGGAAATGTTACGGAAACGGACACAGAGCAGACAATGCCGTTGAAGAATGGAAATCGTTGCTCAATAGTTCGACAGAAAGACATCTCCGCTTCATTGAGTTGGTATGTAGTTCGGAAGAAAATCCTGAAACATCTGATTTTCTGATATGAATCTATAAGGTTCGAAGAGAAGAAAGAACCAACAGGTCTACAGCTAAATATGACGAAACTGAAGACATTGGACATTTTTAGAAAAATCTCTTACGTGGTTTCCCATTTTCACACCAGCCAAATACTGATGCTGATCGAGCAGATACCGCTACAGCATGTGTTGGTTGCTGCATACGGTGTTGGCTCTGAATTCGTACTCATGCACGACAATGCCAGAGCTCACGTAGCGCGCATCACCAGAGCTGTCTTGCGAGAACTGGACATTCATTGGATGGAATGGCCAGCTGTGAGTCCCGGCCTTAATCTCATCGAGCATGTGTGGGATATGCTTGACAGAAGTGTTCGTGGGAGTCCTGTTCCACTACAGACTCTCCAAGACCTCGAACAGGCTCTCATTGAAGAATGGGACCTGATACCGCAATGTGACCTCCGTCGACTTATACGGAGCATGCCAGGTAGGTGCCAAGCTGTGATAATTACTCGTGAAGCACATACACCACACTGAAGCTCTCCAACTATGATAAAAATCCACTCTGGAGGACTGTTATCACTTTGTTTTCGCCCCTATTTGGACAGTTCCGTTTGTGTTCTCAAAATGAACGCGAATCCATCGATGTTCTTTTGTATACTTCGATGGTAAGGTATAAATGTTTAGTTGGTAATATACCTGGGTGTGAGGTATTGTTTTGTGGAGCATGGCATACGTTCAAAAGCATGTTCTCCTAATTTTTTCGGTCCGCCCCCGCGGTGTAGGGGGCAACGCGTCCGCCTGTCAACCAGCGGCCCCGGGTTCGGTTCCTGGCCTGGTCAGGGGTTTTTAATCGTAAATGATTAATATCCCTGGCCTAGGGACTTGGTGTGTCGTACTTGAGGTTCCTTTCCGCACATTCAAGACTTTACACTTCCGCCGTTTACAAAATACACGCAGGTTCCCCACATATGGTGCAAGTAGGGGCAAAAGATCTTTGTAGGTAGACGCCCCGAAGAAATAGCATTTTCAAAAAGTTTGTTTTTGAACTGTGTAGTTCGAATTCTACCATTTCTATTTCATACAAGGGGATTTTGAAGGAAAGTAATCTTTTGCGATGGCCAATTTTTGTATGGTTGAGTGTACATATTTGTACTCAAGTACTAATCGACTAAAAGAGATTAAAATCCCATGGACAGCGAAGGACAACAAACTTTCACTAAAGAATGAACATCATGAAATTCGATAAAAGATTAGAAGAGAGTCTGTCTAATTCCCTTTACTTTTGATAGTTACTGAATCACGAAACCAACGGTCTATGACAAGCAACGATTGAGTTAAAATGGCACCGGAGAACAGATTTCCTGTACTTTGGCGACGACAGTAGAGAAAATTCTTCTTAAGCCCTCCACCCTTGTTTGTACCATGGCTCTATACGGACTATCAAAAACTGCTCGATCACTACGGATCTTCAAGCAAAATAAGATGTATTTGGAATGCCTTGCCTGGGATCCCAAGTCGTAACCTTACGAGTCTTTCTGGTTTCTTCACAGAACTCGATAGGTGCAGTCGCTTAAGTGCAGCCAGTATCCAGTATTCGGGACGTAGTGGGTTCGATTCCCATTGTCGGCAGCCCTGAAGATGATTTCCGTGGTTTCCCATTTTCACACCAGGCAAATGCTGGGGCTGTACCTTAATTAAGGCCACAGGCGCTTCCTTCCCACTCCTAGCCCATTCCTCTCCCATCGTCTCCATAAGACCTACCTGGGTCGGTGCGACGTAAAGAAACTTGTAATAAAAATAATCATAAATTACTTTTTCAATTCTACGCCTATTCCATATCTGAAGTCACGGTGCTTCCGTGATCCTCTGAGACCGTTGCAGTAAACAAAATGTGACTGCAGCGCGATTCGTGGGTTCGAACCTCTCCATCGGCAGCCATGAAAATTGTTTCCGTGGTTTCCCAATTTCACACCAGGCCGTACCATAAATTCATGTCACGGCTGCTTCCTTCCTCTTCCTAGCCCTTTCCCATCCTACCATGCCCGAAAACTTATCAAAGTTAGTGTGACGTTAAACCACCTGTAAGCTGGGCTGAATAGTTTAGACGGTAGAGCTCTAGACTTCTCAGCCCAACTTGGCAGGTTCGATCCTGGCTCTATCCGGTGGTATGTGAAGGAGCTCCAATACGCTAACCTTGTGTCGGTAGATTTACTGGCACGTACAATAACTCCTGAGGGAAAAAATGCCGGCAATTAGGCTTCTCCGAAAATCCGTAAAAGTAGTTAGTGAGACGTAAACCCAATATTATAATATATATATATATATATATATATATATATATATATATATATAATTCGCTGGGGCCATCAAGGACCACGTTAAGTCTTGTTGCATTTGACACTGAACTTGGCCTTCTTTAGAGCCCAAATTTCCCTCATTCTTTGTGAGTGGGCCTGCTTACGCTCCTCTGTCCAAGGGGCACCGTGTCTTCTCTTCGGTTGCTCGTCTCGGTTTAGCCCGTTCGTCAATATTTTCTTGCGGAAGAGATCTCTGTTAAGGGCGTCTTCAGCTGAGATATGTAGCATTTGCAGATCTTCTTTGCTATTTCTAAACCAGGGAATTGTGGTTTTGGGGTTTGAATAAAAAAAGTGAAAGATTTCTTTAGTTAACCTTCTTCCCTCTATTCCTTTCAGATGACCGTAAAATCGTGCCCGTCTTTTTCTGATTGTGTCGGTAATTTTCTCTATTTTGCTGTAGACTTCCTTAATGGATCTCTTTTGATGGATTCCATTTCTGTACATTGATCCCAAGATTCCTCTCACAATTTTGCGTCTCTTTTCTCCAGTTCCTCAAGGAGTCCTTTGTTGGCATTTAGAGACAGGGTTTTGGCTGCATATAGAACTACTGTCTTCAGAACTGTTTCATAGTGACGTATCTTGGTGCTTTGGGAAAGGCATTTTTGTTGTAGATTGTGCGGGATGTTTGGTAGGCTATTTCCAGTTTGCGTACTCGCTCCTGAAGTGCTTCTTTGTCCAGTCCATTTTTCATGATGATCTCAGCCAGGTATTTGAATTTGTCTACTCAGGTGATGTCCCCGTATTTTGTATGGAGTTTTGGTGGAGCCTCTTTGATGTTAGTCATTACTTCTGTTTTCTCAAACGATATCTGCAGACCAGTTTGTTCGGCAATTTCCTTTAAAATTTCAACTTGAGCTCTAGCGGTTTCTATGTCGTTTGAGAGAACAGCAATATCATCGGCAAATGCTAATCAGTCTGTTGCGATCCCCTTGGATTTGGTTCCTATTCTCAATGGACTGTGGTTGGTTTCCTGTAATCTCACCCGCCAGGTTCTGATGATCTTTTCAAGAACACAGTTGAAGAGTATCGGGGATAGCCCATCACCTTTTCGGACTCCTGTTTTGATGTCAAAGGAATGCGAGAGACATCCGTGGAACTTCACCTTGGATTTTGTATCAGTCAGGGTGGCTCTAGTTAATGCCAGCAGTTTCAAATGAACTCCAAATTCATTTAAGATGTTTAGCAGGACTTCCCGGTCAATGGAGTCGTGTGCTTTCTTAAAGTCCACAAAGACAGACACATACTGCTTGGACCTTAGTGTACAATATCTGATGATCGTTTTGAGATTTTGGATCTGTTCAGCTGTTGAGCGACCTTTTCTGAACCCTCCTTGGTATTCACATATTTGATGTTCGACTTCTGCTTCCAAACGCTCCAGGATGGCAAGTGATAGAATTTTGTAAGTCACGGGTAGCAAAGGTATTCCTCTGTAGTTGTTTATGTTCTTCATGCTGCCTTTTTTGTGTAATGGATGGATCAAAGCTATTTTCCAATCTTCGGGTAGGGTCTCCTTGTTCCAAATTTCTTCTATTTGCTTTTGCCAGATATCAAGTGATTCCTCTGGGGCATCTTTCCATAGTTCTGCTACTACTGAGTCTTCCCCCGGCGCTTTGTTATTGTTGTTATCTCTGTCGGGTGGTCTGGAATCTGGGTACCTGAGTAAGGGTCCCTTGGTCTCAATGGCGCTTTGCGGTTTAGAGCAATTAAGTAAATTCTTGAAGTATTCTGCCATAATGCTGCAATTTTCTTCATTTGACGTCGCCAGTGTGCCGTCCTTTCGCTCAAAGCATAGAGATGGTGGTTTATAGCTAGTGAGTTTGCGTTTGAAGGCTCTGTAGTACTCTCTGCTTTCATTCTTCCTAAAGTTTTGTTCTATCTTTTCAATGAGAGATTTTTCGTATTTACCTTTCCTAGTTCTGAACACCCTAGCTGCTTGGGCACGTTGGGTTTTGTAGGTTTCCCAATCATTTTCTGATTTCGTAGAGTAGTACTGTTTCCACGCATTGAGTCTTTCTTGGAGGACCGATTCGCAGGTACCATTCCACCAGGCATGCTTTCTGCTTCTCTTGATTTCTGCAACGTCTTTGGCGGCCTCAACAAGGAGGCTTTTGGCGTTGTTAAAGTCACAGTCATTTGGTCTAGCCTTCTCCTGGAACTCCTCGACCCTTTGCCGAAGTTTATCATTGTCGAAGCGTGTGATCTGTTTGGTTGTCTTCCTTGTGTTTGCGGGAATTGGTTTGAATTTTATAAGAGACATATAATGATCTGAGGCCACATTGATGCCTTTCTTTACCTTGACATTCATAATCTCAGGGCTGTTTCTCCTGGAGATTGCAACATGATCAATTTGGAACTCTCCGAGAGCTTGGACGGGAGAACGCCAAGTCATTTGCTTTCTGGGTAGATGGCGAAAGTGAGTCGATATGATCTGCAGGTTGTGATTTTCGCAAATGGACACCAGTTTCTTGCCGTTGGGATTGGTTCTTTTGTGAGCAGGGTAATTTCCTATAACTTTCTTGTACTTCTGTTCACGACCTAGTTGGGCAGTGAAGTCACCCAAAAGAAGCCTGACATGATGTTTGTGGATTTTGTTTAATTTTTCATCCAGTAGGTCCCAGAAATTATCAACTTCGTCTGGATCAGACTTGTTCTTATCGTTTGTAGGAGCATGTGCGTTAACTAGGGCGTAGGTTTTGTTCGCGCATTTAATTGTGAGTATAGACAATCTGTCATTCACAGGTTCGAAATTTGTAACCGATTTAAGGATCTTGGTTCTAATAGCAAACGCGGTTCCAAGCATCACAGCTCCATTGAGGATTCCTCTTTGCGCTCTGGTCTTGAAAAATCGGTAGCCTTCGGATTCAAAAATCTCTTCATCTGGGTACCTTGTTTCCTGTAGGGCCATTATGGATATCTGATTTTCGTGAATAGCTTTGGTGAGGGTTTTCAGCTTGCCAGTTTGTGTAAGTGAATTTTTGTTGAAAGTTGCTAGAAAGGTTTTAGATTTTGGCCTGAGTTTTTGACTCTTCGGGGTACACCGAGACGCTCCGCTCGTCTCTTGCATGATGTCGAGTCTCCCCCAGAATCCGAACGAGACTCGTGCGCCGTGGCGTTCACGACGAGGGATTTGTCCGAAGATTTACCCCCTGGGGTATGTTTCTTGAAATGATGTGCCATCATGCTTTTTGACTTGACTTTGCTTTGGACGGGTACCCATCCTTTTACAACTAGGGTTGTTAGCCCTAGAGGTTGCCTCAAGATGTTTTCTGGCTTCTGGTCATTTACCAGTCTTCGCCGTAACCCTGGCAAGGGACCAGTTTTTTCACGGTGGTATTTTATTTCCCTACTACCCTCTGACTCTGCTGGCGGCAGAGCCAGCGAGCTTCCCCAATTCCAATGGGACGCGCCCGATGGAGGTAACCGGTAAATCCCCACACGGGATATTATTATTATTATTATTATTATTATTATTATTATTATTATTATTATTATTATTATTATTATTACTAAGCCACCTCTAAGAAAGGAATACTCAGAAAAAATGCATATCACTCAAACCGTACAATTTTGTACCAGAAGAAAGTGGAAAATACATTTTCTGGTAAACGAATTCACACAATGAGCAACCTAATGGTAATATTTATTTATATACAGGGTGTTTCGTAAATTTGTGCAGAAAGTGAATTAGGGTTCGAAGCGCAACGACTTTCGAATAGGAACATGTAGTCTAGGACGAAACCCTGTACAAATATGAGCACAAGCCCGAGAATGTCAGGAACGACATCATGGCCAATTTGATTTATATATTTTTCCAAAACGTTCTATGTAACTAACCACTTCAGTACTTACAGTCAATGACAGTTATTCATCTTCACTTCCTTACTACACGTGTTGCCAGAAGAAACTGTCTGCTCCTTGAGTGATTGGACCAGAAGGTCCCGAGTTCGATTCCCAGCCGCGGCAGGGATTTTAATGTTAAATTGTTCATTCCCTTGTCTGGGGCACTGCAATTCACGCACCACACACAACGCTATCCTCCACCATGATGGCGCGCAGTTTCTCATACATGGCATTTGAATCCCACTCTCGCTGGAGGGCCTCCCGTACAAAAGGTAAACCGGGCGAACAATAGCAGTAAGAAATTAAAAATCACAGGAAATAAGTAATTTACAAATATTGGGGACCAGGGACGTGTTTAGCTATCATCACAATTTCAGGGGCTGTAACCTTTCCACTTTATCTTAAAAACATAAAAACTTCCATTTCATTTCACTTCACTATCATAATAGTGCGTTATGCAACAGGCCCATAATGGCAATAATTAAGACACGAGTATGTTTATAAAAGGAGCGAAACGAGTTTTATAATTTCCATACGAGTGCGTTAATTTCCATTATAGGTGGGTTACATACGACTGTTTATGCTCGACGATAATTATAACCCTATTTTTAAATATTCATAAATTTCTGTCGAGATGTCGCTTGACAGTTGTTTACTAAATAGAGCGCAGAGCGCATGGGCTGGGTTATTGATTTTCCGTGAATGGATCAGAGACCTTGACAATGTCATATGTGTTCAAGCGTTGATAGAAGATTATGATAACCTATCTTTATTTCAAATACAAATTGTTTATTCTACAGTTGGTGAAGTGAATTTGCGGAAATGTGCCGTGTGGATGTGGAATATTGGACGTGGAAGGTGCATTGATGTTAATATGTGTGTCCGACATGTTTGATTTTGGAAACAAGTGCGAAGCTAGAGCGTTGAGCGCAGGTGCGATGCTATCCTTACCTAATTGGTCAAACAGCAGTATCATAATGCAGATATAAACTCTGATTGGTGGAGAACCTGTATCATAATGAAAATCTGTACTCTGATTGGTGGAGAGCCTGTATCATAATGAAACTTGAACTATAATGAGCCACATTTAGATTCAGTTTTCTGGCATATAATATTTATATGTCGGCATCGTCGAGAATAAATATATTTAAAAGATATATTCACTTTCTTTGCTTCTCTCTTTCTACCTTTCCTTCTTTGTTTATTTTCTTTTCTTTCTTTTGTTTTCTTTCCTTTCTCTCTTTCTTTTTACCTCACTTTCAAAAATGTTTTTAACAAATTCGAACCGATCAAATTAGCCCTGCTCCTAGGTACTAATTTGGTTCTGAATGGACTTTTTATTTAATGTGTAACAATTATTTCTTGTGTAAGGACTTTTGGTGCTGTGTATTATGATATAGGTCGCGATCTCAAAAGACGTCAACTTTCAATACATAAGAAGAAGAAGAAGAAGAAGAAGAAGAAGAAGAATGTCCGCCTCTGTGGTGGAGTGGTTAGTGTGATAAGCTGCCGACCCCGGAGGCCCGGGTTCGATTCCCGGCTCCGCCACGAAATATTAAAAGTGGTACGAGGGCTGGAACGGAGTTCACTCAGCCTCGGGAGGTCAACTGAGTAGAGGTGGGTTCGATTCCCACCTCATCCATCCTGGAAGTGGCTTTCATTGTTTTCCCACTTCTCCTCCAGTCAAATGCCAGGATGGTACCTAACTTAAGGCCACGGCTGCTTCCTTCCCTCTTCCTTATCTATCCCCTCCAATCTTCCCATTCCACGCCAGGACTCCTGTTCAGCATAGCAGGTTAGGCCATCTGGGTGAGGTACTGGTCTTCCTCCCCAGTTGTATCTCTGACCCAGAGTCTTAAGCTCCAGGACACTGCCCTTGAGGCGGTAGAGGTGGGATCCCTCGCTGAGTCCGAGGGAAAACCAACCATGGAGGGTAAGCAGATTAAGAAAGAGAAAGATAATAATAATAATAATAATAATAATAATAATAATAATAATAATAATAATAATAATAATAATCTTTCTTTCTTTCTTTCTTTCTTTCTTTCTTTCTTTCTTTCTTTCTTTCTTTCTTTCTTTCTTTCTTTCTTTCTTTCTTTCTTTCTTTATCACCCTACCCTCCAGGGTTGGCTTTTCCCTCGGACTCAGCGAGGGATCCCACCTCTACCACCTCAAGGTCAGTGTCCTGGAGCTTGAAACATTAGGACGAGGGTGAAACTATGGAGGTGGACCAGTACCACGCACAGGCGGCCTCACCTGCTATGTTGAACAACGGTCGCTTGTTATGCCATGAACCTTCAGGGCTGTTGCGCCATGGGGTTTTATTTTGGTTTTTTATAAGTTGTTTAAAATCAGTTCTTGTCTTCGTCAGTTACTTTGAGCCTTTCTCCAGATGCACTGTCTTAAGTGGAAGTAACAACCTTTTACCCTACAGCTGGAAATACAACTTTAAGGGCAGAAATGGTTGCCGATTCAGAATCGACTCTCACCGTCGTTGGATTCCACTCTGATATGGTCGAATATACAGTGTGATTCAGCAGCCCCTTCCAATACCGTTTGCTGCAGCCCAACTAACGTGCACATGGTTATAGGGGTGCTATTCCCCTGTAGGCGTACTCTATGTTACTAATGTTCAGTGAGCACATTTTGCACACGATTCTGAACCCTAGCGAAATGTAATACCATCCGTTCGCAAAACATGGCGCCTTGAAATCATGTAGCAACGTCCTTCTACCATGCAACTGTGCTAATGTGTCGCACCTCGTGATCGGATGTGACGAAGAGGGGAAGCATTGCATACAACTAGGTAACAGTGCAGTGCCTTAAACACCGAACCGGTTGGCGTATGCATTCTGCTCTCGTCGTACTACCAGGACGTTACCAGCACTGTAGCGTAGCGTATGTTGTTAGGCGTTCGCCTAGCAATAGACGGAATGTTCCAGAGGCGACTCGAATTCTGCACCGTTCAAGTATTTTTGCATCGGTATGATGTTTGAATACGTAAACACAGGTGCACGTCTGCCACATTCAAACAGTAGAATGACAGTTCGCCTCTGTGGTGTAGTGGTTAGTGTGATTAGCTGCCAACCCCGGAGGCACCGATTCCATTCCCTGCTTTGCCATGAAATTTGAAAAGTGATTCGAGGACTGGAACGGTGTCCACTCAGCCTCGGGAGGTCAACAAAGTATAGGTGGATTCCATTCGCACCACAGCCATCCTGGAAGTAGTATTCCGTGGTTTCCCACTTCTCCTCCAGGCAAATGCCGGGATGGTACCTAACTTAAGGCCACGGCCGCTTCCTTCCCTCTTCCTTGTCTATCTCTTCCAAGCTTCCCATCCCCCCACCAGGGCCCTTGTTCAGCATATCAGATGAGGCCGCCTGGGCGAGGTACTGACCATCCTCTCCAGTTGTATCCCCGACCCAAAGTCTCACACTCCAGGACACTGCTCTTGAGGCGGTAGAGGTGGGATCCCTCGCTGAGTCCGAGGGAAAAATGAACCTTGGAGGGAAAGCAGATTAAGAAAGAAAGAAAGAAAGAAAGAAAGAAAGAAGAATGACGCTGTTATTCATCTTGTGCCCTGCGCACACTCCGCTGGTTAGGGCCTGAAGGTGCTGTAATCTATGCTGTCATTCGGCATGTTTTCCACAGAGGAATACGTTAACATGCTACTCATTTATGGGGAAGCATGACAAAATGGGTGCGAGGCACTACGTCTGCACCAGGAACGGTATCCTGACAGGCGACAACCGGCTGCTACGACATTCCGCCATGTTGGAAGACGCCTAAGGACAATAGGCGGGATTTACAACAAGCCACCAGTCCGCGATGGGCCCGTTACAGTGGGTGAAACAAAAGAGGCCGTTCTGGAGGCAGCTCGTAATAATCAAACACATCAGTACAAGGGCGACTGCACGACAGGTGAAAACCAACCAGCCATCCGGCTGGTAAATACTGCATGAGCATAAATTTCACCCATACCATCTTGAGCTACACCAAGCGCTCCATGGGCGGGATTTCGAAGCTCGAATGGATTCTATCGGTGGCTATTAGGCAGGCTGGACAATGCTGCAGCACTCGTATCGCATATCTTGTTCTCGGACGAATCGTGCTTCCACAATAATGCGAAGGTCAATCGCCACAACATGCACTATTGGAGACCGTACAATCCTCACTGGGTGCGACAGGCGACACATCAAGTACGATGGGGAGTGAATTTTTGGTGTGAAATCTTGAGGGATCGCC